>NC_090894.1:41490944-41493444 GCF_036669925.1 Montipora capricornis
CTCTACGTCCATAAGTTCCCTGTGGGCCACACACTATTCGAGAAAAGTAAAAAGATTAAGTCCCCGGTGTTGTGGCTGTCCTGTTCTCTCAAGCAGAAGTGACCGGCTTGGCAGTGATGTCTCTAAAAAGGCTTGGATTGTATGAGGCCACTAAGTAGAAACAGCCACAAGTCAAAAAGGGACTTTGCCGAGTGCTGGAATATGTAGATGTAGATGTAGAGAAAATGAGGACAAATCAGTACCAAAGGCAACCCAGTTTACGCTCATAAAGCGTCTTGTTTTTACATGGAAAGAAAAACAGAGATATCCTGTGTACAGCCGCCCACTCGGAAAGGAGCGTCTTTGATTTACCGTTAGGGAACTGGTCAAAACTACTATACTCGAACAGGAGCCACCTTTGGGGTAGGGGGGTTCTCAAAGACACCACCTATCTTCGAACTTATCACATGAACATTACCGGTGAGGAATTAAGCATCTCGGACGGTGTGTTTCTCCAGTCGAGTAGTGCCAAGTAGGGGTCGTACTTGCTATCAAGGGCCTTCCTCGTTAACTTCTTAGCCGTTTTGACCGCGTTTTCGACCTTGCCATTGGACTGTGAGTACCCTGGAGAGCTTGTCACGTGCTCGAAGTGATAGAGATTTGTAAACTCTTGGAAGTCTGATGAGGCAAACGGTTGGCCGTTATCGGAGACGATCGTATCTGGGATTCCGTGTCTCGAGAAGTGCGGCTTTATCTTGTTAATAACTTCCCTTGCTGTCTTCGTGGTAAGTCGATCCACTTCGAAAAAGCTTGAATAGTAGTCGAAAGTAACGAGGAAGTCCTTTTGGTCGAGTTCGAATATATCAACTGCTACTTTCTCCCATGGCCTTGTAGGAAGTTCATGACAGATCATGAGTTCCTTTGCTTGTTGGCTGTGGTAGTTGTTGCAGGTTTCGCACCTCGCGACATATTCCTCAATCTCTTTGTTCATCCCGGGCCAGTAAAGAACTTCGCGAGCTCTACGTAGGCATCCCTGGATACCAATGTGACTTGCATGAATCTTGGCCATCATATCACTACCAAGGCTGGAAGGAACGACTATCCTTTCGCCCTTGAATATGATACCGTTTTACAAGGTTAGCTCGTCTCTGAAGGGGAAATATTTTCCGACATTCACAGGAACTTCGTCTTTCCTGGGTAGTCATCCCATTCTTATAGTTGATTTTAACTCCCTTAGAGTGTCGTCGGACTCGGTAGCGTTCTGGATGGCGGTCTGTGTCTCTTCTGACACGGGTAGATACTGTATCATGTGTACAGCCTCTGCGTCTTGCTCTGTTTCACCTGGACTAGTGGAACTGCCATAGGCACGGCTTAGTGTATCGGCTAAAGCCATCTCTGAACCCTTCCTCTGTACGTAACAGTCAGGTCGAATTTTTGGAGTCTCAGCAGCATACGTTGCAAGCGCCTTGGGGCGCTGGTCAAACTCTTCTTGTATATTCTCTCGAGTGGCTTGTGGTCTGTCTGCACGAGCACTGGACGGCCATATACATACTGCTCAAAACGTTCTACAGCAAACACGATTGGCAACATCTCTTTCTCTATCTGTGCGTAATTGGTCTCTGTTTCAGTCATCGATCGTGAGGCATACGCTATTGGTCGACCATCTTGCATCAAACAGGCTCCCAGTCCTGTGTCAGATGCATCACACTGGATCTCTACTTTGTCTTTTGGGTCAAAGAACTTCAGGGAGCTTCTGATATGACTTGCTTGGCATTGTTAAAGCTTTGTTCTTGTGGGGTGTCCCTACAGAACTGGTTGGTTTCTTTCAGGAGATCCCTGAGTGGGGCTGTGGCCTGCGACAGGTTGAGTGCGTAGCGCTGCAGGTAGTTTACCATCCAGAGAAATCGTTTGACGTCTTGTTTGTTCTGCGGCGACGGCATTTCTTGGATGCCTTGCAGTTTGAGACCATCTTTAGAAACGGAGTGGCCCATGAAGGATACCTCCGTGCAACGGAGCTTCAGCTTCTCTTTATTTAGTTTGATTCCCTTATCACGACATCTTTGGAATAGTGCACGTAGCTTTGTGTCATGGTCGCTTAGTGCCACAGCGTCTGTCTCACCGACGCGGTATAAAAGGATGTCATCAAAGATGGGCTCGACGCCGTTCAGACCTTCTAAAGCGTTGTCGATAATATCATGTACCGGCTTCTGTTTTTGACGTTGCTTGTCGCCTTTACATGCCGCAGAACCGGAAAAGTGATTTAGTTGACCGCATTCTTTGCATTTTTTCTGCCACGCGGGGCACGATTCCTTTTTAACCGCGCGGCCATGGGCCGAGCGCGGTTCTTGCTCTGCAATCGGTTTTTTTTTTGTCGTTTTGTCGGAGAGCTGAACCAGACTTCCACTCGGCCACATAGTCAGTGGGACTTCCAGTCACGCAACTTAGGATGTTTATTCGCCAAAAAGCTGTTAAAACGTTAATGTACTTAAAATTTTATGAATATAGTCCGCTTTTTATTTAC
>NC_090894.1:41498444-41503444 GCF_036669925.1 Montipora capricornis
GCCTATTAATTAATCATTTGTCCTCTTTAGAAAACACAGCGATTTATACCATACCAACTGAGCTGTGCATAGTCTTCCACGAGATTCAAGTTGTCCTTGCGTAATATGTAACTCTAACAGTGCACGATATTGATTTGGTATTGTCTATCATTGTAGTGCCATGGTAGAAGTCTTGGGTAAATAGCATGAGAAGACATGTGGTTACTAGCAAAGTACTGAACCCAGAAAGATTGAAGAAAATAAATGGGAAGTGAGAAACATTGGCTTCTGGGCTGACATGTTGATAATTTTCAAGCTCCTTCACAACTTCTTTCACCACAAGTTTAAGCGTGCCCTCTGAGCATCTGACAGCTTTGTAATACTAAAGTTTAGTACAGTTAATCCCTTTACGGCGGGATTAGTATCTGGATGGGTGACCTCAAACATAGAGCAGAAGGCTCTATGCACAAAGATACCACTTAGCAGGGAAATGACAGGCAAGACTTTTACCGACATGGAAAAAACGACGAAATGAATCGCAGGGCGTTTTGCATTTACACAAAATTTCCGGAAATTTCGGTGGAAATTTCCATCGGGTGAAAAACGTGTTCCATTTAACTCAGGTCCGTTCGCCGCCCAGTGATTGCGATTTTACGCGCCAAAATTTAAAAATGTGGCCGTGAATAGCCTGGAAGTGGTAAGACCTTTCAAAAGTTGTAAATGGAACACACATTTCCATCGGAAAGTTTCCAACGGGAAAACAGGACTACCTTTTCAGAAGTTCCGTTTATTCCGGAAATTTTCCAGTGGAACGAACCAAAAACGTGTGTTCCATTTACATCCCAACCGGAATTTCCGGAATTTCTTGGTAAATGGAAAACGCCCGCAGATTCCGACTGGGTTTGCCATACTGGCAACCCAGTAATAAAAGCCAATCAAAACTCGTTGTTTCAATGATCTAATGGTCGATGGCAAGAGATTATGAAGGTAAGAGAAGTAATCCCTCATACTGGCCCTATTCCCATCCTAATCCCTGTTAAGTTATTTTTAGATCTCCTGCGAGATCCGGTATTCCCACAAGGGTTAACTGATAGCCAATCACATGTCCTCATTTTTACCAATGTTGTCAGCTGAGCAAATTCCCACGCAATGATCGCGTCGTTGGCGATTTACCATCAAACAAAAATGGCGGAGGATGGTGAGACAAACGCGTATATACATTTTGTGGACGAACGTGACTTGTTGACTACACAGTTAAGCGATTACAATGACTTATGTTTTGAAACCTGTATCTTGGAAGGAACGAGTTATGTAACCGACAGGATTATGTACAGAATGGCAAATGGACGACTATAGTCGATAAGTACGATCTCTCTGACTTTAATAAACGCATTCTCGGTTTCCTTTGCGGGATTAAAATATGATGACTTAATTCTTATATGGTGATAAAGTAGACAGATAGAGCTCAACAACAGTACCAAACATGAAAGGAAAACTTGAATCAAGTGTCCGATAAAAATTTTTCAACCCGCGTTATCGGATTCAAGTGAATTTGCAAAGCACGTATGTTAAATATAGCTGTCTCCTTAAAAAAAAAATTAACACGGTTTCGTATATGGCACAACCTTGAATGTGGTATCATTGGAAACTAGACAATTAAGCGATTTCAGTTATAGATGTTTGAAACCTGTATCTTGAAAGGATCGAGTTTTATAAGCGACAGAATTTTGTAAACATTGGCAATTCGCAGACTACAGTCAACAAGTAATATATCGCTGACTTGGTTACCGCGTTCTTGATTTTCTTCGCGGGATTAAAATCTGACGACTTAATTCTTAGATATTCATAAATTAGACAGATATCAGACATGAAAGGAAAACTTGAACAGACAGTGCGTTAAAAATGTATGAACAAGTGGTATCGCATGGAAGTAAATTTGCAAGGCACGCATGTTAAATATACCTGCATCTTTCAAATTATTAAACACGGGTTTCGTACATTGGACAGTGTTGAAATTGGTGTCACTGTAAACAACACAGTTAAGCGATTTGAATTATATATCTTTGCATCTTGTATCTTGAAAGTAACGAGTTTTATAGGCGACAGAATTTTGTACACAATGAAATATCGCGGACTACAGTCACAAAGTAACATATTCCTGACTTGGTCAACGCGCTCTCGATTTTCTTAGCGGACTTAAACTATGGTGACTTAATTCTATGACATTCATAAATTCGACAGCTAACGCTTTCAAACAGTACCACACATGACAGGAAAATTTTAATTGACCGCACGATAAAAATTTTTAAAACCGTAAGATCGGATGGAAGTCAATTTGCAACGCACGCGTAAAATATAGCTCCCTCTTACAAATTATTTAACACAGTTTCCTACATTAGACAAACGTAAAATTGGTATCAGAGTGAATTATACAGTTAACTGATTTCCATGATATATGATTGCAAACTGTATCTTGACGGGGACGAGTTTTTTAAGCGACAGAATTTTGTAGACGATGAGAAAGTGCGCACTAAAATGGACAAGTAACGCAATGCAAGCAAGGTAAACATATCTGCGTCTGACAAAATTATTTAACACGGTTTGATAGATTGGAAATTTTTCAAATTGGTATCACTGTAAATTAGACAGTTAAGCAATTCCAAGGATGTATGTTTGAAACCTGTATCTTGTAGACAATGAATTTTATCAGGCCATGAAACTCAATTTTGAAAACGGTGAGTGGCATCGTACAGAATTTGCTGCACTTCCCTCCTCCACGAAACTTCCACGTAACGCGCGCGGTAACATTATCCGCGGGAAAATTGATATCATCTAAAAATAACCTAAGAGGGATTACGATGGGAATAGGGCCAGTATGAGGGATTACTTCTCTTACCTTTATAATCTCTTGTCGATGGGTAATAACCAATGAAATCATTTTCCACACATTCCAGGAAAAATCACGTGGTATTGAACACGATTATCAACGGGAAATCGGAAAATCGCAACGCTCCGCTATTTTTTTTGCGGAGAGTGGGCGGCTGTACACAGGCTACACAGGAAAAAATAACAGATTCCCATTTTTGGATATTTTAGGGTATTTTGAAGAATACCAATAAAAATCCCAGATTTGGCAAAGTGAGACAAGTCCCAACCAGGGAATTCCCAACCAAGTTCCCTGATTGGGACTTGTCTCACTCTTCCAAATTTGGGATTTTTGTTGGTATTCTTTAAATACCCTAAAATAGCCAAAAACGGGATTCTGTTCTTCCTGTGCTAAAACAGAGAGGACCTGGGTTCTTGATCAGTTGGGGCTGGGGACTGGGACGAGTGTGCTCCATGGAGACCCGTTCAAACTTGGTTGAGGACTTGTGGTTTTTCTCGGAAAAATGGGAATTATTCATGCTTATTGTTTGAATGAATGGCTCGGATCACGATTGACAAATTTCAATAATAGCTGCACGGTAAAACACAGTTTGATAAAGCACTTTTGTTTAAATTGAGAAAATATTTCAATATGGCGAACAACAAAATACGTGAGATGAACGAGATCGTATCCTCTCCAGAAAACTGCTCGAAAAATCGTGTTAGTTTGTTGATGGAAGCCGCAGCGCAAGTTGGTGAGTCGGTAACCTTTAATGACGTCGACGAACTGGGTTTGTGGAACACGAAGCTTTTTACTTGCGAGGTGAAAGTTGGTCGTCTGTTGAAGGTTAGAGGAACAGGACCCAATAAAAAGACGGCTAAAGGAAATGCCGCCGAACAAGCATTTATGATTATTAAACAGAAGGCAACTGGCACAAGTGGGAATTCACCTGAAGACTCGCAGGTAAGCAATGATGACTGAAAATCTGTAAAATCCGTGAATAAAATATTAAAGTGAATTAGAGACAAAAACTTTGAAAAGAGTACGAAAACATTATCTGATCTGTTTGCTTAGCTCTTGTTACCAATACCGTGAATGTATAGCCCAAGCTTTGTTGGGAATGATTTCTGTGCAGGTCCATAATTTATGTAATTATGCATTGACACAACCCCTATGCAATTGTCAATGTTAAGCCCCAGGAGTGGTCCCAGTGCTCTACCTTAACTTTTTATCACTGGTCTGGGGACTAGTAGAGCTGAACATTTACTAGTCCTTGGTTGTCTGTGCAAAATGTTGGAGTTTAAATGTGCAATTTTTAAACTTGATGTGGTGTTATTACTGGTATACATGTACAACAGAAAACAAGTTATTCATCAAAGAAGAGTACTAGTGTTCCAAAGTTTTAAAGAGTCAGGCCCGTGCCAAACGTAGAACTTCACATGAGACGAACATAACTTCATACAGTTCCTTCATCTTGTTTCGTACTTCAGGTGAGTATCCTCCCAACACGTCGACTATGATGTTGATCTGTTTAACCATGTACCCCGGGTATCTCTCTTTCATTTCCCATCTAAGTGGTGCATACTTTGTGGTCTTTTCTGTTTCTTTTTTCCCTCTGTTTCCGATCCAGGGACACATCATTTCCATGAGTAACACCTCCTTCTTCTCTTTGTCTACTATATGCACATCCACTCGGTTTGATTTGACAACTGTGCTCTCTGCGTACACTGGAACTTCCCAATAAGCTTCCGCTTTGTCGTTTTCATAAACTGGTTTAGGTTGCATGGGTGAGTACCATGGAGGGTTTGATTCAATCAGATCCATGTCTTTCAGCATCTCAAAGAATTGTATTTTGAGTGCTGCATTATGTCTGCTAAGATATTACGTTGTATGTCTGCTAAGATATTATGTCTGCTATATTATTATTATTATTATTATTATTATTATTATTATTATTATTAATAAATTATTATTATTTGCAGCCAAGAACACCAATCCATGCTTCACAACGAGGGACTCCAACAGCATCTCCAAGCTTTGGTTCTCCAAACAGTGGCTCAAACCCTATTGGCAGTTTGCAAGAAATGTGTACCAAGAATAACTGGTCCCCACCTGTGTATGATCTTCTTCGTGAATCAGGAGAAGCACACACCAA
>NC_090894.1:41505944-41518444 GCF_036669925.1 Montipora capricornis
CACGGTTAGGCCATCTCATTTGCATCGTACAATATGGGCGAAGTATCCAAAATTTGGGTAGAGTGGTTACAGAGTGAAAATAGAGACGAAAGATTCACATCTGTACATGTATGCTCGCGTTATTGTCAAAACATCAAATTTGGTGATTTCACGTCGTCGTTGTGTAGAGTACCACACGAATATGTGCTGAAATGTGTGCTGTATGTGCAGTTTGATTATTTTTTCCTCTTTTAACCAATGATGTTGTTGTTTTTGAGGTGCTTGTTGTTGAACGTCTTGTACGACTGTAGATCTTAAAGTCCCTAACGACATCACAATTCCTGCCTTTTTTTCCTGCCTTTTTTTGTTTGTAAACCCAGTATTTGTACGAGCCTTCTTTTCAATTTCTGCCACGTATATTTATTGCCCATATAATAAAAAGAAAATTACATGTTAGCTTGAAGATATGAATTTTATGAACACATTCCCTTGGAATTAGAACAATATCTCACTAGTTCGCTGTCCTCTGTTCACTCGTGAGATATTCTTCTTGCCAGTCATAAAATTGGTATCTGACATATCCTTGCTCCATCGTGTAATATCTTCTATTTATTTAACTGTATAGATTGAGTCTCTGATTGCTCAGGGACAAGGAAGAACAAAAAAAACTGCCAAGAAACTGTCAGCAGAAAATATGCTGAGTATGATTGGTGAGACTCCTCCCAGTGCTTTGGTAAGAGAATATTGTGTGCTTCTTGATGGGAAATATTACTTGTTATTAGCTCTAGTTCCAGTTAATTGACTGACAAAGCAGTAAGTCTGCATCACATCTGTTACTATTACAAGGAGGTACTGGTTGTTACCAATTTGGCCATTTTTGAAAATGTGAACTTGTGATTTAAATGGAAGAGTACATGTACTTTCCAAGGTTATCTGCTGGGAGTCATGGGTGCTTTCACATCGCTAGGTGTTTTTCAATAAGAATTTGTTTGCGTGCCAACAAGTGTTTGCAAGTTCTGATCTTTTGTTAATTAACAATTAGACCCGTAGCTGGCATGGGCTACAGGTCAATAGCCCATGAGCTGAATGGGCTATTTACCCATGGCCATTGAGGGCAAAGGGTCTAATTGTTTTAGTATCACCCAACTAGTCAGACAGAAAAGGCAATAATAAAGTTGGCAAATGCAAGTTGAAGAAATATTTAAATAAAACGAAAGAAAGCGCCACGCTTTTCACTACTCAAGGACTATTACTAATAGTCCTCTAGTAGCGTAGCCAATTAAAATGCAGGATTTACATTAGTCCACTAGTTAGGTGATACTAATAGTGGTTAACTCTGGTTTGCATATGATGTAAAACTTTTCCAGAGTGCACAATTTGCATCTTTTAGTTAGGCTGGAGTATGACTGTGCCCTGTCCAGTATTTTCTATCTGATCATATAGTCTACCTTGAACTGCCATACATATTTGGTGAGTTCGGTTTGCACTGCTGTATACTTCCTTACTAAACGATTGTTATGGTTGGCGTATCTACATGTAGACTTTGAATCTGTCGGTTAATCACACGTAGCATTTGCTGTATGTATGTTTCTCATGATGTCACCCACTGTTATTAATGTGCCAACCAAAACCTAATTGGCTGTTGAAACAATGACTTCTTTTGTTCCGTGGTTGGCAAATTTGAATTCAAAAAAAGTGTGACGTCCATGTTTGTAAACAAGAAATATCGCTTTATAATAATATTGTTACTGATCACCGGTTTATACCAGGAAATCTTTTGATTTTGCTGATCGGTTTTTTCAGTTTAAATAAAATTATTATTATAGATGTCCTTTTGCCCTTTACAAAGCAATGAATGCCTCATCTTTCTCGCGGTTGCACACCATCACTGCTATGAATAGCTGTATTCAAAGTATTTCCTTTAAAAAATTATACGACGTTTTGAGGGTGCCCTTCCCCCCCTTTTTTTTTAAGACGTCAGAAGTCAAACATCAAATGGATTTCATTTTCATTTATCGTTGAGGCAATGGGGCACAATCCATTAGGACAAAAATTCAGCGACTTGAAGCGCGCGAGAGTGGGCTGTGACAGGAACCCATGACCCGGAGCCTACAGCTCCCATACTGGGCCTATGTAACGGCATTTTTACAGACCGATCTATTTTTAGACTATCTTTTCCGGAAAAAACAAAGGCAGTTCCGGTTCGGTGACCCTATGACGTCAGCTTAATTTCTTGTAATTGGTCATCGGGCTCCTGTGGGAGTCTCATTCGCGGGAAATTCAATCTAAAAATAAATCGGTCTGTGAAAACGCCGTTACACGAACACAGAAGAGTTGTAGGCTCCGGGTCATGGGTTCCTGGCTGTGATCAGTCACCAAAGCAATACAAAGCCGATGTTTTAGTCCTTATAGATCTTGGCCAAGATGGTTTATACAAGGAAACTTTACACAGAACACGCAACCATTCACTGTCCATTTGGTTTATGCAACACAGGATTTATTTTAGCTTTAAATACGAATAGGATAAAGCTCTTTGAAAATGCGTGTTATAAATAATGGTAATGGTCCCATGGGAAGGATATGACACACGTTGCTTGGCAACGGGCGAAAGCGCAACTGAAAAATCCGAGTCTTAGGGAGGAGTCAAACCTCCGTACCACTGGTTGGATGCTTTGCTCTTTGAGATACTAGTACCCCCAGGGAGCTTAGCCTGCGTAGCTGCAGTCTCGTCACCAGAGCCTCGGGTCGACCCAAGGCTCTGGGAATCTCTATTTAAGAAAACATACGCCGTGGGGTTCTTATAGCCAAAAATTAGCTATTTGAACCTTACGGAGCCTGTTCATTCCTCGTGCTAACATGAATGCACCAATCAGAAACGCTTTTGATTGTTCTTCACGAAAACCAATGAGAAGACCATTTGTTTCAGGGTGCCCCAGAGCTCTTCTCTCCCTCAGTCAAGAGAAGAGCTCTGGGGTCGAGATTGGCGGTATTGTTGGCGCGAAAAGGAAATCAACGAACGCCGAAGCCGCGCGGAGAATGGGGAGAGGCGCACCATTCTCCGCGCCAAAAATACCTCCAGCTACGCAGGCTGCAAGGAGCAACAACCGGACGTTTATCTAGGTCCTGAACGGATAATGACTTGTGTCCCGCGGGTCTTCGGGCTCTTCGAAGTCAAGCGCCTCAATTTTACAAATACACGAATCCTACCAGTTATAGTACACTGAAGCTCAATGGTTAGAGCATCCAACCAGTGTTACTGAGATCGTAGGTTTGACTCCTGCCTAAAGCCTAAAGACTTAAATTTTTCACTTTTCCTGTCGCCCGTTGCCGAGCAACTTGTATTATGCATATAACAGATTGCAAGAAGCATTTTTTGGGGGAGGGACTAACAATTGGTCATTGGTTTTTCCTCCCGCATCAATCAAAATTTATTTCACAAAACTGCCTTTGAAGACGACACTTAAGTCAACTTGGTAATGCTCAAGTCACAAATCGCAAAAGCAGTCCTCGACTTAGCACAAGTTGGCCAAGAGTCGGCAAAAGAAGCGTCTATTTTAAAGACGCTAGGTCACGCTATTTTAGGTAATTTTGTTTAATTTTGTTAATTATGAGCTCTAAACGTCAAATTGGCAGAGCAAGAGTCTTTCATTTGCAAAATCACGGCCACATAACAACTGAGAATGATTTTCCAGCTGTGTAAATGACATTTTGATATAGACTGATATAAATTTGAAAAAAGGTGGGTCGACGTTTTTCAAATTTACCCAAATTCAATCCATTTCAATCCTCTCCAGTTTTGTCCATCCATGTCCCTTCTTGGCTTCCCTGTGTTTTGTTAGAGTTCTTCTATAGTTTTGAACAGTTATTTTGATATTTTAGTTAATTCTATGACCATTCGATCAGTGCTGAAATTGCCTAAAATTGCGTGACCTAGCCCCTTTAACGACTGTACTTTTATACCAACAAGGCATTTCGTGGGCTAAGTACGTTCCAAGAAAAATTAAAATCACGTTTAATCGACGTTTCGATATATCAAACATCATTCTCAAGATTGAGGTCGTTTATGCTAATGTAAAGGTTGTTAAGAGAGAGTTGAAGATTTTGAATATCTAATATGCGCATTCCACAGTGCTTGATGTTGTGTAAATGTTTTAGTTAAGCATCAGTGAATAACTTCCGGCGGATCAAGTCTGACTGTACGTTGAGTGATGGTTTTAGTTCTTTTATGATTAACATTTCTTAGAACAAACAGTCCAGTTTACTCCGGCACTTTTTTGGGACGGTGAAATTTTCTGCAATGGCTGGTGGTTGGACTCCGTGTTGTAGTTTCATGAGCTTGCCAATTGAAGATCTTGAGTTGGTGTGTTCGTTGATGCGTTGAAAGAGGTGTCGATTAGTAAAACCATCAAGCACTGTGGAATGCGCACTGTGGAATGCGCATATTAGATATTCAAAATCTTGGGTGACCCGAAAACACTGACCCCCGGTCCATGGACCCCCCAAACGGACCGAGTCCATGGACTGCCTTATGGACCGGTCCACGGACTATCTCTATGGACCCCCTCTACGAACCCCCTCTACGGACCACCCCAAAAAACACAGAATTAAAAATAAATAACAACTGAAAATTTGTTTATACCTGTTGTCTGTATAGACCACTCTTGCCGGTGAAATCTCAGCCGTTACACTCCGCAAATCAAACTAAGGCTCAGGTGTTGCCTTACTTCGCTGTTGACCGGAGTGCTTCGAAACTAAGTTCTTCCGCCATTTTGTTCAGGACAGAGAGGATCGTGAAGCCTGGGGCGAGTTCACAAACCCGCGGGAGAATGATCCGAACAAAATGGCGGAGGGAAAGAAAGAAAATACAAATAGAAGTTACTTATTATCAACCTTTTTTGAAGGAGTCCGGTCCACAGCGAGGGAAGGGGCAATATGTGATTAAATTAATAGACTTTGTACTCGAGCCTGAGCTGAGTGGTCTATCCAGACAACTGGTAAGTCAAATCTTTAGTTTTTATTTATTTTCATTTCTATGTTGTTTTAGGGTGGTCAGTATACGGGGTCCATAAGGGTAGTCCATGGACCGGTCCGTGGGGCAGTCCGTGGACCCAGTCCGTAGAGGGGTCCATCGACCGGGGGTCAGTGTTTTCGGGTCACCCCAAAATCTTCACCTCGCTCTTAACAACTCTGACATTAGCATAAACGACCTTAATCTTGAGAATGATGTTTGATACATCGAAACGTCGATTAACCGTGATTTTAATTTTTCTTGTAAAATGCTTCAGCAAGCAACTCCTAATCCGATGAAGTACGTTCCAGTACGTGTATTTAACCTTTATTGTGCACTGAGAGACGAAAAAAGCATGCCGCTCGTGCAACACGATTGTTGTCCCTTATTTAGTCACCGTTACTACTCGTGTAGTGCATGTTCGGGCGTTTTAGAGTACATAATGTGGATGCCCTTGGTTATGGGATCCAAGGAGGAGTGAAATAAAAACCAACGAAGGCAAATGAGGTTTGTGATCAAAGTGGCATTTTTAACCTGGAACATCCACATACTTACACTGTGCAAAAATCTTTGGGCCCAGCCTGCTGCCTTGTTTTTGTTTTGGCTTTGCCCACACTAAGTTGGCAGCATAAGTATTTATTTGTCGGTATACGAGAATGGTCACGTAATCTTTAAGAGTTTGCAGAGGCATGGGTACTAGCGCGTGGAAAGATGGTACGGGAGGAATACCAGGGAAAGGCTGAGGGAGTGCAATGCAAGTGTGTTTGAGCCCACACATGTACGCATTGCGTACCTATTTTTATTTTAGCAAGAATCTAAGTGATGCAACGTTTACAATTTTAGAGTCTCTCTCCCGGTGCTTCTTCAAGGCCATCAAGAAACCTGTTTAGGAACTTTCCTGACCAGGGACCAAAACGCTCGTCATCACCACTCTCCTTTCTATCAAGCCCGCTTTGCGATGTCATGGAACATGACAGCAGCTTTGAGCCGGAGGTCAAACCAAGCTCATTTCTCGAAGATATCACTGACGAGTTTTGCTCATCGCTTGAAGACAAAGGAAGGCAATCCGGGTTTCAAGCTACTTATCATGACTTGCCGGAAAAAGGGTATTCTGGCAATTATTTGTGTTTTGTACGGCTAGACACCAAACCACCAACAGTTTGCAGTGGAAGCGGGCCAACCAAGAACAGCGCTCATGAAATAGCAGCCAAACACGCCTTGCATTATCTGAGCACAGTCTGCGCTTAGGCTAAAGTTACTATTGATCTATTATTTTCCTTTAGGAGCTTTTTCTATAGTCGATGTTGTCAAGCAAAGAAATTACAGATTAGATTTGCAGGAGCAGGGGTGGCGCAGTGGTGAGATCACTCACCTCCACCAATGTGACCCGGGTTCGATTTCTAGACTCGGGGTCACATGTGGGTTGAGCTTACAATACAATACAATGCAATACATACTTAATTGACCGCTCCCCATATGGGCTTTTCAGGGCCAATGAAACACAGTTAACGAAACGACGCAACACAACAACAACAACAACTGCCAGTTGGCTATTTACAAGTGCAGCTGGGAAGTTGAACCATGGACTACCAGGAACATTTCAACCAGTGATCAGGGACCCGTTTCTCGAAAGTCCCGAAAACTTTTCGGGCCCGAAAAGCCATTTGTGAAACTGCCAACCGCTTGTTTTGGAAAGCCCATCTTTTGAAATGCTTTTAAGGGAAAAAAAAGAAAAATGACTGTGAAGTTTAACGACTTAAATCCTCTCCGTCCTTGAGATGCAAAAGGAACTGCGACACCCGAAAATGGCCCGTAAAGTTTCGGGACTTTCGAGAAACGGGGCCCAGATCGGGTCTTAAACCCGGAATGAAATCGTGAAATCTTCCTATACAGCGTTACCTGATAATGTTAGGAATGATCACTAAAATATTTAGGTTTTTTGAAATATGTCTCTCAATTTTTTTCACCAACAGAATTTTTTAAGATTTGAAAGAAATCATATTCAAATTAATTTAAGTTCACATGCAAAAAACGAAAAAAATTTACCGTCGGGAAGCAGAGACATTAACGAGTTAAGTTGCAAAATCAGGAAAAATGAGGGGGATACAATATCGGCATTTACGCATGCGTCACTCGCTCATTCGAGTCCGTGCTCGCGTGCAACTACAAGGCTACAAAAAGGGATTTTAAAATTGACCATAAAACAGTTTGTGCAAAAGTTTCGTAGTTTCCGTGAATATGATATATGAAATGAACCATATATTGAACTGCGGATATGAAATCAAGTGAAGCTATGACCCTCACACTTATGAAAGCAATTTCAGGCTTCTTTACTGACGCAATTGCAAAAATTGCGTTCATAACTGCGAGGATCATAGCTTCACTTGATATTATTATTATTATTATTATTATTATTATTATTATTATTATATTATTATTGCTATCATTATTATTATTACTATCATTATTATTATTATTATCGTCATCATCATCATCATCATCATCATCATAATCATTATTGTTTTTATTATCGTCATCATCATTATTATTATTATTGCTGTGGCTCGGTCACTTGTGCTAATTTTGTGTTTATTTTTATTCCAATTATTTTCATTATCCTTATTACTATTATTTGGTTGTTTTGCGTTGTGTAGTTATGTTTTCCCACACATTTCTCTTACCTAATTTCTGTTGTGTAGGAGTGGTAAACTCCTTCTTCCCTTAGGTAAATCCTGTATTAGTGGGTAGTAAATTTACTCTGTAGCCTTATTTGGTTTTTGGTTATTTTTCTATTTTCCTGAATCTATTTTAAATTGGCTACCATTTACTCAGTAAGTTCAGTTGGTTCAGTTAATTTATCTGAAGAGTGTCAGTCTTCAAGACAAGTCATTTTCCAAGTCTTCCCAGATGTGTAGTTATCAATAACACTTGTGTTTCTCGTTCCTGTTTTTTACTTGTCATTACATCACTCTTTTGACTCTAATAAACTCGTAAAACTTCGCTCAAATTTGTTGTCCTTGCGTCGACCGTTTTGGCCGTCTTACGTTGCTATTAGGCTTCGTGTTAACAACAGATGATTTATAGAGAGATCGCAATGTAGCATGACGTTTACTTGAAACGGCAAATGTCGGCTTGTCGTTTCGCGTTGAAGTTGGAATGGACTCTGAAACAAAACCTTGGGAGTCCGCGGAGCATACTTTGTATTAGGGCGGCTAGCTCGCGCGAAACGCGAGCCAACGAGCGCGGAAGGCGTTTGCATCTTTACGGGGGTCCAGGGGTCCAAAATTCTGAAATCGCTGGAAATGACTCTTATTTTTCGTAATCACCAAAAAATATCATCTCATTTGTGTCTCCATTTTCTTCTAATTTTCTCCAGATTCCTCTTTTCAGAAACAGTTTCTTTTTTATTTCAAAAAATACAATATTTTTGGAAAAATTATAGGGGCAGCTAGAGCCCTCCAGCTACCCTTGTTTCACGGTCCCTGGACTTTAAACGTTGAGATTTTACATCACGTTTACGTGAAACGCGAACGGCAAAAGTGACCACGTGACTATGATTTTCCCGCCATTTTCTACGTTTGCCGGCAGCCGCTTGCCGTTTCTACGTGGAAGTAGGCATTTTCGCGTTTGCCATATACGTGAAATTTTCTTCTCATTTTCTTCTACACAAGAAGTTGTTTGCGGGAAAAAAGTACCCCAAACTATTTTCCGGTATGCCGAAGGAGGAAAAATTACGAACCTAAGTTTTCCTTGTTGGACTTACCGGAAAATAATTTTGGGGTTCTTTTTTTCCACAAACAATGCTATGTAGAAGAAAAAAGAGAAGAAAACTCCACCTATTCGGCTAGGAAGGCCTTAGACAGCAATGACCAGAACCATGCAGGTTGCTGACCAGCGGTTTTCGTTAAAAAACAATGGTTTGCTGGAGGTGTTCTGTCTCGCGGGCTCAGAAAACCTGGTTGTGGTCATTGTTATTTAAAGTGGTACTATGATCAAAAAATCATTTCCTTTTTTTCTTCTGATTTTGAAAGCGTGTTCGCTTAACACCTAACTGGCAAAATTTTGAGCTTTGAGTTTTATCCAAAGGCTGTTTATTTTGAGTGTAAGTTTTGGATTTCATGGTCCGCCATTACTCGCGTTCAAAACTGGCCGATTGGACCTCAGAGGGTTGGATCTAGAGAAAATGACGTCATTTACTCACTAGCTTAAAATTTCAGCGTGTAAACGCAATTTATTATATATGCAAAACACGGGTTGAAAAGTCTGAAAGCCCGAAACTCCCGTGCTACATATTAATTAGGCCACGTACACACGCATTGCATTCTTAAACTAGTGAGTGTTTGACGTCATTTTCTCCTCGACCCAGCTCTCTCAAGATTTTGAAGTTAGTAATGGCGGACCAATAAATAAGAAAATTCCAGCTAAAATAAACAGGTGTCTTTTTAAAATCAGAACTTAAAACTTGGGTGAGTTAGTGTTTAGTTAACATAGTTTTGAAATCCAAAGCAAAAACAAAATTTTTTTTTTGGTCGTAGTACCACTTTAAGGTTTTTCATTCGGCAAACGCGAAAATGCTTTCTTTCGCGTAGAAACGGCAACCGCCAAACGCGAAAAATGGCGGGAAAATCATGGTCGCGTGGTCACTTTTGCCGTTCGCGTTTCACACTAAGGTGATGCTAAAGGAGCTGAAAGTTGCTGTTGGAGCCTTCTTTGATTTCAGGACATTTCGGATATGTAAGTAACTGCAGTTCTAGAACAAATACTAAAATAACAAAATAAGGTAGAGTAAGAGGATTTCCAATTTTTTTCTGACAGGCAGCAGAAGCTAAATCGCTCTACGGGCTGTGCACGCATGTTTTCCGCGGTTTGTGAATTCTTTTGTCGTCCTCGAAGGATGTGCGCACGTGATTGATTAATTGGCTTGATTTAAGAGAACGATCATCCGTCCAGACGAGTAATCACAGTAGTTCAAGCACAGAATTTTCAGACGAACTACCGTTCTTTGCCGAAGTTCGTCCAGACGGATGCCCGTCTCTAGGCCGATAAATCGGGACAAAAGTGAGAGATTAAGCTTCGCATATGTCAGGCTGTTGCTTGCTGCTTGCGGAGAGGGCAATTTCTGGAGCATTTCTTCCTGCCCAGACATCCACAGCGCTCGATTGAAATTAACTAAGAAACATGCTTGTCCAGTTAAATGCACGGTACGATAATTATATAGCGCATCATTTCTCTTGAGGCTAACCGGCGCCCTTCGAGTCCTTGTTCTCATTTCAGGGGCACCCAACGACCAATTTGTTGTAAAATGTATTATTATACCCCAGTTAATGAAAATAAATGTTATTAAGGCATTTTCAGGTGTTTTTCAGTGTTGCTGGGAAAACATTATCTGTTCCTTTTTCCCAGCAAGACACACAAGAAATTTCCCAGCCAGCTAGATAAAATTGGTTGGTTTCCCAGACAGCTGATCAAATTTATTTCCCAGCCAGGAATTCCGCGTGCTTTCAAATCCCTCGATCCAAAACGACCGAACAAAAGCGACAAAACCGGGACAAAACAGGTTTTTCCCACTAGCGCAATCACTCTGACCAGCCGTCGTATGTTTGTGACTACTCTGTGGGAGAGGGAAGGGGTTCTTTTTTTTTTTTTTTTTTTTTTTAGTTGTCCTCAGTCTTCAGAGTTTCTACAGCCAGCTCGGGTTGAAATGCTAGAAAAAGTCAGTAATTCCCCGGCAAAACCTCTATCAATAACAAAATTTCCCAGCCAGCTAATCGAAACACCTGTATTTTTGCCAGCCAGCAAGGTTCCGCTGGGGAACAGATAATGTGAGGAACAGATTTGTTGGGTGCCCCTGTCATTTCTTAACTTGGTTATCTGTCCCTAAATATTGAAAATAACTTGACGGATATGAGTTATGGTTTTTGATTTTTCCTGTGAGTACATGTGACAAGAAATATTCCTGTAATTAGCACGGCCCCTCCAGCGGCACACGCAACAATGATAGCTGTTTCTTTCTTTTCCTTTTCTTTATTCTCCTTATCGTCATCCTCATTGTCATCCTTGTTATCATCTGTTCAAGAGATGCAAACGGTTAGACAATTTGTGGATGTTGAAAATGAATTATCTCAGTTCAGGACAGGATTAGAAGTCGTGGAAATCTCTCACTAATCAGTATTGACCGAATGCAAAAATGGCGGCCAACAAATTATTATTTTGTCTTTGTGTTAATTAGCCTAATTAGCCTCGTTCACACGCGTAAAATTGAAAGGATTTGGGCAGTAAAACGAGGCTAGTTAGGCTAATTAACACGAAGACAAAAGAAAAATTTGTTGGCGGCCATTTTTGCATTCGGTCATGTCTGCGTTTAAAGAAATAAGACTCGAATTTTCTACTGACTTCCCAATGTCCTCTGTTCTTTCGAAAATAGCGTCTCTATCTGTCAGCTTTTCATGCAAATAAAGCTATTTGATAGTTTCACTGCGATAGATCTGGCGGCATTTCTCTCCAAATTTCTTTGCAATAATTTTCAATCGAATGCGGACAAATACCTCGTTCTTAAACTTGAAAGTCTATCCTCGCGCAGCCCACTATCATACGGGTGGGTAAGCAGTAAATCATCAATCCACCGGCAAACTACAGCGTAAGGGCAACTCTCACGTTTTTCTAATTTGCTCTCCCTTGAACATCACAAGAAGAGATCAAAACTGCAAAACCATTGATCGTACATTTCAATTTTGACTCGCTTTCTCCGTCATTCAATCAACCACCCCCTCCCGCAACTCACCCTTCAGGCCCCCTTATTCCCATCCCATCCAAAAACAATTCCCAAAATTAACGACTTGAGATGCACTCACTCGGTGAGGAAGGACTTGAACGGTCGCCCATTACACTGCTACTAATGCTGACTGTCGATGAAGACTGGGTCGGAATTACAGCCGACGAGTGAGTGGATTGTATTGCGATAGAGGCTCCAGGCAAATTCAGCGTCGCTGTGTGGTTTGCAACAGACGAGGGTCCTGCTTGTGTTGTGACGGGCGAAGTGGCCAGAGAGGTCTGCCCTGCAGCACAATGTTTGAGAGTTTAATTGTCGATCGATGCTTAAAAGCGTAAAATACGGCTTAGAGATTAAAGAGCTTGAGCATCGGACGTTTATAAGCCACGGACGAGTACCGGAAGTGAAATTTTCGCATGCCGAGACATTAGTCCTTCCAAGATTTTTCAACTAATAGTCCGGCTCTAATAGCGAAAAGTGGTGGTGGTCAGTCAAGAAAAGTTATCAAGGAAAACAGTTCATTCCCGCAAGCTCCATGGCTCAAAAACGTCGCATCTCCCTATTCAGTTCCTTTAACTGCCGCCAGGAGGTCTTTGATTAGAGAGCCGTTAAGGACGGTGCCCACTGATTCAATTAAAGGTATTTTTGCTCCGGTTCATGATTATGCAGAAAATGTAGATCTTAACAAGTGTTATTGAAATCCAAAAGAAAATTGGGGGTAACCACGCATTTTCAAAGAAAATT
>NC_090894.1:41523444-41543444 GCF_036669925.1 Montipora capricornis
ACGAAGGGTTGTAGTTATGCCTCGAGGCTTGTTTTAACGGGGGAAATGAAAACATTTCGCATCGTGCAATTTGCATATGGAAAACTGAATATTTAATTATATTTCCCTCAAAAAGGAAACGAGTTGTTTGTGCATCCTGGGAACACCTTCCTGCTGCTTAATTTAAAACATTTAAGTCTTGAATATAGACGAGACGAAAAAGACCCCACAGATATCTTTAAATATATCGATATTTTCTTATACGAAGGCATGGGAGTCGTTTCTTGTTAGTTTTCCTTCCAATTACACATTATATGTTCTTTCTACAACAGAAATAATTTTGGGAAATTTTTTGTTTTGCTACAAATAAAAATGAGTGTTGGCCTTTTTAGCCCATTTTTTCTCTGTCCCGCAGGTTCCCGTATCCCGGCTAGTATGAGTCCCTGCGCGTTCTCTCCTCCACCGCTAAGTAATGGAAGCCAAAGAGCATTTGTACAAAGTACTTGTTATTGGAGAATACGGAGTAGGTGAGCGTATTTGCCTTCCTTTAGCGTTTAAATCTGCGAGAGAAATTCTTATTTACAATGGACTTAATATCGTTTTCATTTTCTTTCCAGGGAAGGTAAGCAGTTTTCTCATTGCTCCCGTCAAATTGTGGATTTTCAGCACTTTCGGTTTTATCTGAAGTTGCGTTTTGAATATGGAATATTGAAGTTTTTTCTTTTTGTGCTTTTGTTCATTAACTCAAGACGTCGATCATTCGTCGTTACACTGAAGGTAAGAGTGGTTTTAATATTATAACAAGCTCAAAGTTAACTTTTATTTGTAGGTAAGTGAACTCGTGACTCACAGTTAAGCTTAATTATAATTATAAAGGATCGACTTACGTTACCTTCAAACTTTTTGGCTGCTGAACAAGTTACCTTTTTCTTATTTGCAACTGAATAGCGTTTATTTCTATGAGCATTGTTCGTAAAACGATGCCGCCGTAATAAGACAGGAAAGCTCTATTTCCGCATAATACCGGTACGGTCATCTGCATGTAAACCGCAGTACCCAGCTTCTACTTCCGTTTCAAGTGCTTCCCCATATTCGTTGTTGGTGAGTCTGTGGTGAATTAACAAAAGCTCTTGCTTTGAGCCTGGAAAGGCCTTTTAACCTCTTACGCTACCACTTATCGCTACAGCTATCAGTTGGCTTGATAGCTCAGATGGTAGAGCACTAAATGCTGTGCAAATATATAAGAGCCCCAATTTATCAGTCTTTCTTCACAACTGCTTTGATCTCCAACTCTCTTGTATTTCAATTTCCACCGTTATATGTTCATTTCGTATATTATACATACATACAGACTTTGAGTAGTCTTGTAATGATTATGATAATGATGATGATAGCAATAAGCAAAAAGCATATGTACTGGGATCTGAACAGATTCTATGAGGAGTCCTGGAAAGGGACTGACTTAAGGCATTGGAACGTGAGATGAACTGGAGGTCATCTGAGGTCACAGGAAGTGGCCTGATGTCTCTGTTATTCCTGCGAAAGCTGTGTTAAAAAACAAAACAAAAAAAAATATATAATAATAATAATAATAATAATAATAATAATTATTATTATTATTATTATTATTATTATTATTATTATTATTATTATTACAGTGTAAGCCCAGTAAATGGAGATAGATCTCAGGAGACCGTTGGTTTACTAGTCTAAAAGGATCTAACTCGCTGTCTTGAGAGTATAATCGGTGTTGACATCTTGCAAGTGCTTATTTACAATTACTATAATAATTATTCATAATAACAACAACAACAATACCACTAATAATAACCTATGTTTTCTAATGATTCGTTTTACACAGTAATTTACTATAAATATTAAAAAAAAAACCATTACAACCACTTTGAAAATATTTTGCACTCACTTCTTTCAATGTCTGCATTAGTTGATTAGCTGAGAGCACGGGCATTCCTGAGATTCCATAGTAGATTTCTGACAGAGTTGTGTAAATAATAATTATTATAAGAAGAATTTGTGATATTTGGTGACATTGTGTAATGCACAATTCCAACCTTAATGTTGGAGAAATACCAATACAACTACAAGTACTTTAAGTTTTCCATTTTGAGGACACATGCTTGAAACCTAATATCACAATGCATAGTGTACATGTATATATAAAATTCAAATCTTGTACTGTATTTGCAGAGGTAATCATGCTAATAGTCAGTCATATCCTGAACCCTTTGTAAAATTTAGTTAGCAACACTTAGTAAAAATGTTCCTTCTCAATATTAAACGTTTTTAGCTAGACGTACATATCCCAAATTGCTCTTAATACACATACTTAAATGTGTTAAGTTATTAAGTTCAAACGTCTTTTAAGTTTTTGTGTACAAGTGTTATTAAAAATTAAACATTTTAATCAGTTTAACGTAATATTTACATGTATCTTCCATTCAGTGTGTTTTGTGCCATATGTGTACTCTTTAGATCTATTTTTTCTACTATATTGATGCCTTTCTTTACCAGAAGGACATCATATTGGTTTTCCTATTTTTTCCCTTTTCTTGTCTTACTATTTATTCAAGTTGTTTTTGAATTAGTAACATGCACATGGAGAATAAACTACAGCAAAAAGACATCTTCACTTTGACATAGTTTGTTGTTTGTTTTGCTGATACAGACCCTGTGATCATACTCTAGTGACATCTAAGTATTGTAAGGGAATTAAAATACAGAGAAGCTGTTTTAGAGAAGGACTCTTTCACCCAATCAAAACCTTGAGATTCACTTGTCAATAACTAACAATATAATTGAAATATCATTTGTGGACGTCAAATATACCATAACTAAAATCATGTGTCTGAATATCATGCTTTGCCAAAGTGTGGAATCTCAATCACTCTTTTGACGTATTGATCCCAACGATAATTTTTGGTCATATTGTCAAAGAATCACATAGTTCATGGTATAAGTTGTTTCACCAGACCAGTTTGCATTTTAACTTAAGTTCACTAACTTGTGATCAGTTTCAGTTGGAAGTATAGTTTTTGGAGTTTGGTCCATTGTTAGATTTGGTAAGGATCAGTGGTTTAGGTGTATTTTAGCATTTCAAACCTTTTTAAGGTTATAATATTAAGAACGAATAAGAAGACTGGCGGAACTTGCGTAAAGCAAAACAAATTATTCAGGTTATCTGAAGTCATGACCACACAATTGGACACAAAATAATAAGTGATCTTTAATTCAAATATTATATGCATTGGATTGATCAGTCAAAATGTCTTGTACATGTGTTCCAGGGTATTTTTCACCAAATTATAAATTGACCATCGGAGTGGACTTTGCTTTGAAAGTTATTTACTGGGATGAAATGACAAAGATAAATTTGCAGCTTTGGTGAGTGAACTAATATCTGATCGCAAGTCAAATAAACTTTGTTTGTAACAGCTGATGCATAAGCATTTCAGCTTGATCTACATGACTGTATTAATGTTGATTTTCATCTGATCTCTTAAAAGGAGCATAATCCAACGTGTATTATGTGTCTCAAGATATCATGATCCCATCCTTACCCAGTAAAATGAATAATATAATATTATTCCATTTTCTACTCTAGCTCCTCAATCTTTCAGATGAAATACAAAGTGCATATTAAACAGATAGGTTTCAGATTTGGCTTGGAGTTCAATCCATTTGGGTCACAGTGCTTAACAAAATATTCCATTTGCTAGACTACAAAATAATAGGTTGTTTTGTCAAGCAAAAAAATTCCATTAAAATGAAAGGAAGTTAGAAAGGTAAAATCACCAAAAGAAAAATTTGGAACCAAGTATACAACACTGAAGAATGCTAAAATGAGCTAGGAAGGTAATAAACATTTTCCAATTTTATATAAAGGTTGGTTGAAAAAGTTCAAGTCATTTTTTCCTCTATAAAATGTAGAAATGTGAATTTAATATTTAATTTGTTTTATATTTTGAAAATACAACTAAACAAAGGTTCATTTTCAAAATTTAAACTAAATTGCTTGTCAGAAAGAGTTTATTTTAAATCTAGAAAACTGAGTTGGCTATATATTGGGCAGCCGGGTCATTACTTTATGTCCAAATAAGTATTCACTTAAATTGGTTAATTTGTATGGCGATGCTTTAACAGCAATATTAAATAATATTACTTCAAGTTCATATTTCAATCTTTGTAACAAAAGGAGTCAGGATAAAGTTCTGAAAGTGCCCATCATTTTGATGAATTTTTTTTATCTCAAAGTAATTTCTTTCATTAAGGGATGTTGCTGGTCATGAAAGATTTGGTCACATGACAAGAGTGTACTATAAATATGCGTAAGTACTTGTCCACTTCAACATCATTCTGAATTGATTCGATCTAGAGCTCTGCTACCTATCAAAAATATTGCCTTGCAACAAAATGAACGTAACATGGAGTACAAAATTTTTAATTTTCAGAATTGCTGCCATTATTGTGTTTGATCTCACAAGGTAACTGATTTTTTTAATTTTAATTAGTTTCACCAGTTAATATTATTGATCCTTGGATAGCATCTTTTTTTGCAAGTTAGTTTTCTTTAATTGAATTTCTTGTGGTAAGTTTACACAAATAGGGTTGGCTTTGCAATTAACAATTTGCTTTGTAACGCACTTAAAGTGATTGGCTTAAAAAAATTCTCCTCATTTTCAGCCTATCAGAGAATTAAGGGCCATTTGTTAATTAAGACTCATTTCACTGTGCTTATATTATATAGCACCAGTTGTATGCATTTTACATTGTGATGCAATGTTATCTGCTCATATGATTGTTAATTCTTCTTTTATGTTTTGCCATGATTTATAAATTTATACAAATTGCATGGTTAAATTACACTTGTCTAGCATGCTATATATTGAAAACTGCTCAATAATTTATTGTTTGTTTTGGCAGACCTGCTACATTTGAAGCAGTTCTTAAGGTATAGTGTTGGAATGTTAATTGGATGGTTAACTGGGAGCTTTTAATTATAATATATCAAGTATCTATTTCTCAAATTCTATTTCATGTTTTCTTGTCTCTTCTCTAAGTGGAAATTAGATTGAATTGATGTCGAAATGAGGTGAAGGAAAAAACATGGCAGCCAGATAAATCGGTGTAAAGTCTTTATTTTTATGAGGGTAACATGTAATAGCCATGTAAGGCTAAATGAACTTGCGGCATTCAATCAGACCAGACCAAAACCCTTTTCACAACCTCCTCCTGCCTCCATTGTTGTTAATTAATGGAGGCAGAGAAGAGAGACCCTGGGAACGAGGTTGTTCTTTTTAATCAGCGACAGTGTGATCCGTTCGAAATTAATGTTCCACAGAGTTTTTTTGAACAAGGCAAGGCTGCTGCCTAAGAAAATCTTCTGGGAGCCCTTCGGGCTTCCAACATTAAAAAAAGAAGTTAGTAGCCCGACTCACTTTTAAAAGAGCCCAGAATTAATTAATTCTAGCTGGGATCAAATTTATGAGAAAGGGAGGATGAATCAAGTAAGGCGCCCGTTTGGGCTACTTGTTCAGAAATTTGGTCTCCCGTGCTTGCAAATAATTTGCCCCAGGCAACCGTTCGGCGGCAGCCTTGCAAAGGGTTGTGAAATGAGGGGTTATGGTTTATAGTCCTTATATGTGAAGACTTGAAAGTCTAACCATTTCAGGGTGTAAATTGACAAAGGCAGCACTTTCTCCTGAGGTACCGGTATTGTAAGACCCAGAGTATTGGTCTGGCCGGAGTTGAACTCACAACCTCCCACACTGGTGCATGGTAACTCATTCAACTTACTTAATATACATGTATGATCTATCGGTATGTATAGTATCTAAAGGATGCAAGCATGGCAGCATGAAATCTATTTCAATGTTTTACCAGAAACCCACAAGGGTTGAAACGTGTAACGCGCGTTCACAGCTTCCGAATATTCAGCGCGAACTGATTGGTTGAATGTTTCAGTGCTAAGTACCATATTTGGAAACCCCTCGCTCTTGTTGTTCCAAATATGGCACTTAGCAAATTGAATATTCAGAAGCTTGTTTCCCAGCACACAAGGGGCCGTTACACGTTTCAACCCTTATGGGTTTCTGGTTTTACATTACAAGGAACAAATAACTGTAATAACTGCGTGTGCTCTATTTATAGTAAGTCTAAAACAAAACAAATGGGGTTGATGTAATTTGGCTTATTGTACATGTATTTTTACAGTGGCATTGGGATGTCAATCAAAAGGTGATGTTGACCAATGAAAAACCAATTCCAGTTCTTCTACTAGCAAACAAAGTGAGATGCTGTTATTTTTATTACAAAAAATGCTGACTTTTTTTTTATCCAGAACCCTCACCCAGTAGCTAAGGAAATTAAAAGTTATGAGACATGAACATGTTATTAAGTTCAGGGCTCAAGAGTTTCTCGTGACAGCAAGCTTTTGCTTCTGTCACAGAATCTTTAGTAGACATTCAACTCTTTTTGAACGCAGTATTTTGGTATTTGCCAATTTTTGACGCGGAAATGCAGTATTGGGCAAACCCAATGTCCCCCTCCATAAGTGTTGTGCCATGACACATTTGAAAATACTGTATGTGTGAATAATAATATTTTTCCTTGCCAGTAATATGGGTTTTGGAACTACCCTGGCTGGGAATATGACTACCTGACAGCAGTGAAGTGGGTTTATAATGTCTTAAGTTCAGAAAATCATCTCTTTCAGTGTGATCTGGAGGATTACCCATATGATGAGAACAAGTTGAACCAATTTTGCCAAGAGCATGGGTTTATTGGTTGGTATGTGTATTATCCAATTATTATATACAGCAGGATCCCAAAATTACAGTCTGTAGCCTGGTACATCAATTACTATGCTTTTGTTTGTCTATGCCATGGTCTGCTCAGTAACATTTGATTTACCTACAAAGGGTGACCACCTTTCCACATCGAATTAATTCAAATTTCTTGAGCACAACTTTCCAATCATAGGCCAAGAATTGCACCCATCTGATTGTGGCCTCTGATTTGATCATTATTTAACAATTATTCGCCGAAGGCGAATAATTGTTTAGTATAAATACAAAAAAGAGAAAGAGACAACCTTTCAACACGAAATCATCTTCAACTTGCAGTGGCAAAACGACTACTGGCAGCCATTTTGTCCGTCAAGGTGATTATCGGCTGATAATTCGAGATAGCGAGCCAATGAGAGCACGCGATTTTGTATAATCACCCAAGGCTGCTGCCTAAGAAAATTTTAAAGGGGCCCTCAGAGCTAAACAGTGAGAACTTAGGAGCCCAACATATGAAGTGAAAGGTGTTGCTGTGAAAAATTAAGGAGCCCAGAGCTATTCTTTGGGAGCCCCAGGCTACCGGGCTCCTGTTAGGCAACAGCCTTGATCACCTGTGTATTTATACTAAAATAAGTTATTATTACTGAGGGAATGTGAATTATTAATCTAAGTTAGTTGATTGCACCTTCCCCACATTAAGGGCTCCTTAATGATGATTTTAAATACTTAAACTTACTTTTAAAATCCTTGCTACATGTATAACTGATCAGTTAGAGTGCTTTTAATGATACTCAGAAACTTCAGAAAGACAAACACTACATGTAAATTAAAGACGATGGTTGGGAGCTACACCCATATGTAAAACTTTGTGTCAACTTTCCCATAAATAATTTTAAAAAATGCTTCATCTTTTACTGCATACATGTGTTAAACAATTTGCAATTTCATTTCAGGTTACCAACATCAGCAAAAGAAGATAAAAATATTGGTGAGTGGACGTAACATTACAGTACTTTAGTTGAAAGCCGAAAGAGAAGACCTTGAAGGAGGCAGCCTGGCCCAGTAGTTAGGATTTGCATGTTTGCACCATGCTCAAATCCTGCTCAGACCAATGGTAGAATCTGCCTCTGAGTCAATGGTCCCAAAGTCCATTATCCAACTCGTTGTTTCCTGCCACTTGGGGTTCTTAATTGCATGTAGTAGTAGTAGTAGTAGTAGTAGTAGTAGTAGTAGTAGTAGTAGTAGTAGTAGTAGTAGTAGTAGTAGTAGTAGTAGTAGTAGTTATTTGCTTAAGTTTAAATGTTTTTCTCACTTTTTTGAGTGGAGGGCCTGTTCACCAGCTAAAAAGTTAAATGCACTTCAAGTACAAAAAAAAGTCATTTACCATTTTTTTCATTATCTTTATCCGAAATTGTGGTCCCTGTGTAGCTTTTATTCAAGGGCACAGAGTCCAAACTTGGCAATGATTGCAAGAAATGCCACAACCACTACTGTAAACGGCAAACAAAAGACAAAATACCCAGTCTTGATATGGAGTTATGTTGTCTTGTTGTTGTTTTAATTTGGATGAGACAGAGGCCCCAGGTTTTGGTTTTGATCTTACTTTGCTTGTAGCAAACATCTGATCATTTCATTAGCTAGTTGCTTGGCAAAGGACAAAAGGAATTCTCAAAAATCAGAGTCCCCCCCACTTCCCAACACTAGTTGGATGCTCTAGATACCCATTGAATTGCCAGATCTTGTCAAGGGGGTAGGAGCCAGGTTTCTGATCCAGGGTGCAACAACGTTTCGGGCTTTGCCTCTCTTCGTGTGTTGCCCGATCGGCAGGCATCAATAGGCCTTTTCCAAGTTAATGTCTGCCTCCTTTTCAAAACGAGTCAGTAAGTGCAAAGTTTTTCTTATGAAAATGAGTTTACATTCATATGTAAAGTAGAAGTAATTACCATCACAAAAACTTTGCACTTAGACTTGCTTTGAAGAGGAGGCAGACATGAACTCCGAAATGGCCTATTGAACATGAGTGAGTTCCTTTTTGAAATAACTTTGTTTACTTTGCAGCTTGCGTTAATGGTGTTTTTAATAATGTTACTACACCGTAGATTTTTAGTCGTTGTTGGTTATTTTCGATTGATGATCCTCAAATTTGAACAATTTTTTTTAGCCATGCAGCATGCCATGCACGTTTGCATTTAATTCAAACTAAAAATAGTTTAGGCTAGCTCCTTGGAGACTTGGGCTAGTAAGATGAACTTACAGCTTGCACAGAGGGCAATTTGATGCTTGGGATTTCATCTCACTCTGTGATCTAGGTCCTCCTTAGGCAGTGTCACCAGTCTGTGGTCTCAACAATGTCATATGACTTCACACAATCCAAATGTGTTAACTTAAAGGCAACTATTTATATTGCATAGGTCAGAGGTGCTGTGTTACTGGTACCATGTAACCCATTACAACCTGCTGCATGGTTGGGGTAGTCAGTGACTAAACCGGCTCCCCCATCAGGTGAAAGCTGGTGAGGAGGGTGGCTTGGCTGTGGCCGACTTAGTGGTAGTAATGCATTCAAGAGAAATATGATAAGTTAGTTGCTGTTTGGCAGGAATTAATTTACTTCTTCTGGGGAGACTTTACTTCAATCCACAGCTCACAGTATGGAAGAGTCCCCTCCTCCATTCTTCTATTGTCCAAGGAAAATCAGAATGTGATTCTCACTCTTGTGCCCATTGATTGTATTCCAGACGAATCAATGCAGCTTCTTGTACAAGCTATCCTAAGTGTTTCTGGTGAGAGTAAAAAGCCTGACTTGCAGGACTGCCTGGCTCTACAAAGTTCACCTTTAGAGTTCTCCTCAAGCTATCAGTCAGAATCACATAACAATTACATGGGGGAGTGCTCCCACAAGTATCGAACTGACGAAAGCTATTCTCCAGCTGTGCCACAGATGCACCAATCTAAGTGTTGTTCAGGATAAATGGGTAGCCTATTCTTTCAGAAAGTTGGGATAGCTGTGGTGTAACCCATAGTAGAGCAATTTTGATGGAGGGGTAGGTTGATAGTGTCCATTGAACCTTTTACTTTTCCATCCCTGAGGGTTTCGCATAGATGAGTAAAATCATCTTGCAGTAGACAGTAAAATCTGCAAATGCTGCTCAGAAGGGGCAATGGGTTAAATTAATTAAAGGGGACGTGGTGTTTGAATGGACCTAGTAGATGTAGTAAATCCTTTCATCCCCAAAGGGTTGCCCATGGACCCGTAAAATCATTTAACATTAGACAGATTAAAATCTGTAAGTGCCACTGTTAGAAAAGAAAAGAGTTAAAGCCTCCATGTTTCTACACCTCAGAGTACCAAGCCTTCTCTTTGATCTTTTAGAACCTCTTGTTCCCAGAGGCTAGACTACATTTCTTCACAGCATAACCTTTGGCTGGTTCCTAAAATACATGCTGAGGCAGTGAATGTCTGACACTTCTTGTAAAAACTGAGAGCAACTTTTTTTCAAATTCTCTAGTCTATGATTTTGTGACTTCCTGGTTAAACCAGTCTGACTTTGTTATCCTTGCCTTGGTACCAAAAGACTCTAGTCTTAGGAACGAGAAAGGCCTGAAAGATAATGCCATTGACAAAAATAGTTGGAAGGGGTCAATAATATTATTATCTTAGTTGGCTTTTATCCTTTCATCCAAAATGACTTCAAAAAGAGGTAACAAGATTGGGTGAATTGTTTGTTAGTTTGACTTAACACCTTATTTTTTTGGCCCTTCATTAATGAAGCTGGAATTTTTAAAGTCAAGGCCTTTTCTTATTTGTGATAAGTAGAATGTCAACATAATTTTTTATATCCTTCATTAATTAAATCCACAAAGTAAAGTAGACTCCTATTTTAATTATTCAGTTTCAGGTGTTTGTTAAAAATGTTCTCTTTATTAATTGTAATTTTGTACTGTATATATTGTATCAAAGCAAAAGAGATATTATTAAACCCTAAATAAATCCTAATTTTTCAAGTCAAGTGTAATAGAGGGCATTATAACCTAGTCTTTGTAATGTTGGAATTTAGTTGCTTTTGCATAACAGACAAACAATAGAACAAACCATAGAAAATAGCTATGAAAAAATTTATGATGTGTGACTGGAAAACTGTGGATAGAAAGGAGGCAGTTCTTACGGAATACTTCATTAGAACTTGCTGGATAGCTTTTATGATTCCTCCATAAATTATCAGGAGCAACCAGACCTCTCCGTCAGCTAGAAAATCCTGGAAACCGAGCCATGAGACAAGGAAGGCAAGCCTCCATCTCACTGCAAAAAACAGTGGAGACTGGGGATTGCCTCCTTTGAATTAAGGAAGTTTGAAAGGTTTTTCCACAGGAAACAGACTGTGGGTTTCCCATTGGACTTGTCTTTCAATGAGAAAAAGCAAATCTTACTCATCGGCAAAAATCAGTGTAGGTCACTGTAATGATACCGCATTGTGACATTGTGTGACATTCTTATTCTAGTAATAGACTCTTGTTATGATTTGACATGAATGATTATCAGAAGACAATTGAAAAATGTGATCTTGTTGCACTGCTCGACATACATGTAGATGCGATCGGAATTAAAAGTACTGTAAGACTAGCATTCGTCTCGCTCTCTCCTTAACGTTTAAAATAAGGCATAAAACGGTACAGTCACCAAGATACCAGTATTGCTCAACATCTCAAACAAAATTTATTTCCAGTTTTCGGGGATGTCCAATCACCCATTTTGATTCATGAGCAGTGAAAGTATTACATGCATGCTCTCAGCTGACAACCCTTCCAAACCTCCTCTTCCTCCTTTCAAGTTTTTCTACTGAAAGGTGTTTTCTCATTCTTTTCCATTTGAAACCCAATGTTATCTGCAGAAAATCCTTTTTGAGCCTCCTTAGACATGCTCTACCTGTACCCCAAAACATCACCCTCTATTTCTGCCAACACTAATGCTTCACCATCAATGAAAATGAGCATAATAGAATCATTGCAAACTGTATGCACAAATGCATGTACTAAGCTGCTGACAAACAGACACTGGTGCTATTTGTTATTAAACCATCCAATGGCATTTAACTGCATTAATAATGACAAATATTAAATCTTAATATATCAATTCCTTGGACATAAATTACACACCAAAGCATGAAAAATTACAAGAGGCAGAAAAGAAGTGATTGAGTGTCGTGGCTAATTCCCTGAAGCCAAGGCTGTTGCCTAACAGGAGCCCGGTAGCCTGGGGCTCCCAAAGAATAGCTCTGGGCGCCTTAATTTTTCACAGCAACACCTTTCACTTCATATGTTGGGCTCCTAAGTTCTCAGCGTTTAGCTCTGAGGGCCCCTTTAAAATTTTCTTAGGCAGCAGCCTTGCCTGAAGCTCTACCTTTCAGTGACACCTTTCCCCTAGCACCTTTCAGTGGTTGTTACGATAAATTTACTCCACAGAAACAAAGTGAAACTGGTTACTTTTATGCTTTGAATAAATGTGATCAGGTGGTTCATTTGACAAGAGTGAGCAGCCACCGTTGTCAAAGACAAACAAAATTAATCACCATACATAATATGTTTCCCATGCAAGCAGTACTTAGTAATGTTCGCGATCAGACATAAACCCCCAATGAGATCTGTGAAGTTAAAGGCTGAAATAAAGGTATGATCAACTTGGACCACCAGCAAAACATTGCAAGTGTCTTTACTAGTATCCCATAAGTGAGAACCTGAGTTTTGCACGCTGTTTTTCATTGGCATTGATCATGAGGTCCCACAGTCAGTGTAATCCTGCATAATTTCACTATGGAAAGGTGCAGGGCTGGTGTAGTGGTGAGAGCACTCACCTTCCACCAATGTAGCCTGGGTTCGATTCCCAGACTTGGCATCATACAGGTATGTGGGTTGAGTTTGTTGGTTCTCTACTCTGCTCCAAGAGGCTTTTCTGTGTGTGAGTACTCCGGTTTTCCCCTCCTCAAAAACCAACATTTCATTTCATTTGAGTTATTTGTTAAGTTCAGTTTACAGTGTGCCCAGTATAATTAATGCTCCAGCACTAGAAGATGAGACTCTTAAATAAAGTTCCTTTCCTTTTCTTTTTTCATGACTCAATTCAATGAAGGATGACTTTTAAATTCAACAATTTTCCCTAATTTTTCAATGCTCAGAGGTTAATTTGGTGGATCCGGTGCTCCTAAGATTCCTTCATTTTGCATGACTTGTACCTCCTGTAAGCGAACTCCAACTCTCTGCATGACTTTCAAGAATTTTTCACTACAATGCATGGCACAGTTATTCTGCAAAATAAAAGAGATATGCCCAGGTTTTGCCCATCACATTCAAAGTTAACCAAAATCAACAATTACCAGATTTTAAGTTGCTTGGTTTAAGCAGTTTCTGTATTATTTTGTTAAAATCACTTTTGTTAAGAAACTGTTAACTTTAGGAAGACAATAGAAAGGTGTGTCAAAATAGTGAGGCTTTGAAGTTTGTAACCTTTAAAGCAACAATCAAATTATTTCCTTCAAACCTAAGTCACATGAAATGAATGAAGAGGGTAGTTCCTAAAGAAACTGTGGTGCTGCGTTGGCGGGGAAATAGTATACAAAAATTTGGTTTTATCAAAAGAGTTGATAATGTAAATTGGCCACCATACAGAAATTCTAAAAGCTGACGTTTCGAGCGTTACTCCTTCGTCAGAGTGAATAGAGGAATTGTGGGTTACGTATAGTTTTTATAGTACAGTAGGAGCTACGCTATTGGTGGTAAAATGGCAATGTGAAAAATAGGAAAAGTCAAAACAGTTAAATGAAAAGCTTTTGTTATTAATAACCTAGATGTAAAAAAAGGCCGCAGATAGCCATGTGTTTTTTGGAGTGGTTAGGGACATTAAAATGACGAGCGACTGACTTAGATGCATCCTTGTCATTCTTCTCAACATCGCGAAGGTGTTTGCGGAATCGGTCGTCTACCTGTCTTACCAATGTATAATTTATTGCATAACGTACAGGTTATGCAATAAATGACCTTTGCGGACATACATGTGAAACGATCGGTGATCTTAACAGATCGCTTAGATCCCGATATCTTGCTAATGTTAAGAATGAGAAGACAAGTTTTGCATTGCGAGCGTGCACATTTGAAAGTGCCGGGTTGCTCGTTAGTTTTGAGTGCTCTTCTAACTAAAAAGTTGCCTACATTTTTGTCGCGTTTGAATGAAATAAGTATCATGAGGTCATTCTTAATAACTTTAAATCACTCCAAAATGATCCCGAGACTGGTAGAATCTTTTTGCAACCTCCACTTATTTCATAAGCGCCCTTATTCCTATAAGCCTCCTGGGCTAACGCTCGAAACGTCAGCTTTTAGAATCTCTGTACGGTGGCCTATTTACTAAGTCACATCAAACTACTTCGAAAACCACCGATCTGTGGAATGGACCCGAATTACTGAGTCCCTGTCCTGCCCACTTTCCCACGGGCTTAAGTGAACCGGAATGACCACTACAATGAAATAATACCTTTTCAAAATTTAACTCTGTTTTCTTTGGCAATCGCAGAAAACTTCCCAAAAAGAAACCTGTGGTGAAGTCTCCCCAATTCCGATTATGTCTTCTAATCTTCCTTCTCAAGTCTTCTCTGAGAGCTTTTCCACGATTATACAGCCACCTAGGCTCAGTTCTGCAATGGTCGAACACAATACCTCTCAAGAATTTGAACTATTTACAAGCGAGAGTGAGCGGGGCACAGACACATAAATTCCCGCCCATTCCACAGATCGGTGGTTTTCCTGGCATGTCTTATGGATTATTTGAGAGTCTCCCAGACGGTGAAAAAATCTTTGCTCCCATATAGGAAATAAATCAACTGGATAAGAAAAATGTTTGGCCTTTACCATGTTAATAAGTACATAGGAGCGACTGTGACCAACATCACGTCAATATCGCAGAAATTATAAAAATATGTGTCTGTCTGCTCATTGAAAATAAAAATTAGCCAATGAGCACGGGAGAATTGCAGTCATTGTAAAAAGACCATTTTACAGTTCCATGCTCAGTTACCAGGCCTTTGAATGAAAATGAGGTTGGAGTTGACCTACAGCTTTGATACAAACCTCACTGTTTTTCTTATGTAAATAAAAACTCGTTACAATTACAACAACATGATTTGTATGAGAAAAGCAATGAGTTTGGTATCAAAGCAAGGTCAACTCCAGCCTCGCTTTTATTCAAAGGCCTGGTAACTGAGCACAGAAGTGTATAAAAATGGTCTATCAAGCTTATTTTCTAGTCTACAAGTCATTTACCTCGTTAGCTGATATTTTTCTGTTTGTAAAGTCATGGATGCAGTCAGAGAAGCACATTTCTGTCAGTTTGTTGTAGTACTGTAAGAAATTCTGAAACTGCAACGGGAAAACAGCATCACTTCTTTATATCAGCATTACAACACGTGACTGCAACATGTTTGGCCATATTCTCTCTCTCACCTGCTTTACTTCCATTTCCTGTTGTTGGTTTGGAACTATACCCGATTGCATGATTATTCCTTTAAACTATGCGTTCTAAAACTTTCTTAGTTCTTCCAAATACAGCTGCTCGTGCTTCTATATATCATCTATCGCGTGCTTACATGTCCGCCATGTTGTTTGGAGACTGAAGAGGCTTATGGGTTATCTCATGTTCAGACCTCCGCAGTATTTTTTGCATAATAGCGTTCCACGGGGGACAGACAACGAGTGCCCCCGTATAACGCAAAGAGGCATAACGCAAATAGCCATAACGCAAACAGCCATAAAGAGGCATAACGCAGTAAAGCATAACGCAAATATTCATAACGCAAAAAGCATAACGTAAAATAACGAAAAGGCCCTTTGAAGAATGGAGACTAGCTGTGTACTCCGTAAATAATTTCAGCTCTAAAAAAAACATCAATTGATTGTTCAAGGGAAAGAACATATAATCGCTATCGAACTTTTTCTTCCTGTTTAAGTTATGCCTCTGCGTTATGACTCTGCGTTATGCCTCATTGCGTTATCCTTTTTGCGCTATGGCCATTTGCGTTATGCGTCATGCCTTTTTGCCTACTTGCGTTATGCCTATTCGCGTTATGCCTCTTTGCGTTGTGCCTCTTTGCGTTATGGCTGTCTTCGTTATGGTTTTTTGCGTGACTGTCTTTTTGCGTTATACCTCTTTCCATGATGGCTATTTGCAGAATCGGCTTGTTGCCATTCAGCTTTGGATTGACGCATTCATGATTTGAACGATTTTATTTCAAATACTGATCATTGCCTTTTGTCATAGATATACCTACATACCCATATACCGAAAGATTAGCCTGCGTGGAAGTCGTTCGAAGGAGACGAAAAGGGAGAACTGCCGGGGTAACGAGAAGGGCGCGAGAGGAAGACCCTTCCTTTCTTCTTTCCTCGTTCTCCCGCTGGTTCTCGTCCCCAGAGTCCTCAAGAACACGTGTCCCTTCGGTTTAAAATTAGCCTTTATCAATGTTGGTATTTGAAACAACTAAATTTCCGTGCTTTTTTGTCATAGTTTATGGAAGAGTCGCAAGAAACTTAAATGATCTTACCTTGTCCAGATAAGTTCTAGGATCATTTCTTTCTTTCGTAAACTTTATTTCATTATCCAGTTATCTATTAATTCAGAGTCGTCTGTCGATACTCAAAAAAATAAATAAATGAACGGAGGAAATTCGACGCATGCTAAACACTTATTACATGGGCAGACTTATTACAACCGTTTACATCAACTAGTGTGGGGCCTTCGTTAAAATGAATTGAAGCAATAAGAATTGTTATTCGAGAAGCTTTGCTAAATAAGCTATATCCAGGTGATCTGGTGACGTAATTCGGAGGACTGGGGAGAAAAATTTTAACGCCGTATCCCACAACCACGCGCGGCCTTGAATGTTATTTCCGAGTTAGATCTCGGCGGTTTCCATTTAATGTTCATTCAGTAACAGGAAATGTAGGAGACACGGAAAGATCTGTTGAGTTTTGGCGATGGAAATACTGCAGGAAATCTGGAAACAAAACCTAAGGCCGCTCGCGGTTGTGGGATACGGCGTTAAAATTTTTCTTCCCAGGCCTCCAAATTACGTCACCAGATCACCTGGATAGATCTAGAGCAGCTGACATTTTCCCAGAGTTCTTTAGTAACAATACTTAATTAACTAGTGTATAGTGACCAGGTACTAGAGAGATTTAGGATCGCGTTTTCGTTAAACAGCAAGCGGGAAACGGCAGGATGCTGCTTGTCAGAAAAACATGAAAATTATTTCATTTTGATTCGAGTCCCAAGTTACTTGATACTGGTAGCTAAAGGCCAGGGCAAACAGCTTTGACATTTGCTTCAACATCCATTTGATTTTAGTGTTGAATGATGTTGAATCATGTTGTGTGCTGGGGTGGGCGTTTGCCCAACTTATTGACCGGTTTCAACTCATCATGAACATTTGATCATGAGAGGTCTGGCATTCAGTCCCATGCTACAGTCGCGGTTTTTATATTATATGAATAAAAAACATTTTACTATGGATACGGACACGGATACGTCTTTGAGAGACTGATTAGTTCGCACGCGCATACCCAACGATGTTGAAAAGAGCGAAAACAAATTAAAAGAAATGTTGAATGGTTTTTAAAGCGAAGTTTAACGATTCAACAACGATTCCATCGATTCAACTTCGTTCAATATGTTTCAACACGGTTGAAAGGAGGAGGGGGAGGGGGAGGGGGAGGGGGAGGGGGGGCTGTTTCAACAAAGTCGAAGGGATGTTGAAGCAAATATTGAAGCTGTTTTCCAGGGCCTTAACCCCCGGAGGGAAGGGGGGAGCTTCCATATAAAAATGACGGGGTTGTTCGTCGGAAATTTGGAAAAGAACCCCCAAGAGATGTGCCAAGATCCAGTCTTGTGGGCGTAGTACCAAATTATGGGCTTTAATTTGACAAAATTAACAACTAGTTAACTGTCAAACGTCGCCTGTCATAATTTTTCGGCTCAACACCCTGAAAGGTGCCGCTAAAGCTCCCGCTGTGGACCTTTTGAGGCTTAACACCCTAAGAGGTACCAAAACCGCTTTTTTGACTCCTAAAAGATACGACGAGCACCTCTGTCCTTTTTATATGGGAGTTCCCCTCCCCCCCTCCCCGGGGCCTTAAACTAATACCAAAAAAGAGGCTACGGGTAGCCTACACTTTGTCCGAAGGGGGTTCTTTTTAAAAGCCGATTTCCTTTAAACAACCTTACTCACCCACTTTGCATTGCGCGCCCACATTACTTCAGTCACCATTTTTAGAGGCATTGAAACTCTGAATTCTATGACTGCGTAAAGTAATCTGTTTCCATCGGACATCAAATGGGCTATACAATGCTGTTTTCCATTGAAAAATAACCTTTATATTCTTTATGTATGACTTGCTCTTCACAACATGTTATCGAGTGGAACGGAATCATTGTTGAACCATCTGCTCTTGGAATGGCAGAAAAGAGTACCGAAATTGAGATTAATGGCTGAAGCGATCAGAATTAATGTAATATAAAGTATTATCATTTCTGAAAATTAAAGAAATTACTCCTCAGATAGACTTTCAAAAAGTCCTTCGTCTCACTTCGCGTACGAAAAATCACGTTTCGCTCGCCAAAACATTTTCTCCTGGGATTCTAGTGAGGTCGACTTGTGGCAAGTCTACTCCTTAGACTACATTGTAAGGAGATACGAACAGCAAATCCACCGTCGGATCGATAACTCCGTACAAATATTGTTGTGCGTGTCTTGAGCTCAGGATGCAGGCACTGAACAAGGAGGCAAGGCAAGTCTTCGGCAAGCATTTGAATACTGATCTCCATCACAATCAGTAAAAAGTGTTTATCCATTGCTGTTAATTTAATTTTCTCGCTGACAATAAAACTGAATTTTGTGGAAGCAAGCTTGTAACTGCTTGTGTGTGACATTTTTCTTCTTGGTCTGGAAAACCATAGAGGTCAGAATGTCAGCTTGTGTTTATTTACAAGAACAAGAAATTGTTGTTGGGTTCAACACCCGTTTGCAGACAAGGTAAACTTGAAAAACAAGAAATCAGTCTAGGAACGTAGAGTAGGAGTATTTCAGCTAACGCTACAACTGTGTATTGCGCGAGCCACACTGAAACTGTCTTCAGTTTACTTTGCTCGTGCTTTTGCTTTCGATATTTGTGGCTTTTTATTCTGCTCTTACTCTTGAACATAATCAGACCTGGCTATGAAGAGAAAGGTAAAACAACACTCTACAGGACAACGAGTTTTGGTACTCTGTTTGCAAACGTATCTTCGGATTTCCGGCTCTTGCTCCTTGACGCCCGTGTTTGTAAAGTTCGCCATTTTGGATTCTCCTCTCCTCGGAGAGTTTTCTTAGCGTCACGTGTACATTACTACCCGAATTCTGATTCAAGATTTCAACTTATGCGTGTTATTTTCAGTGGGGACATCGAATCAAATCATGGCCCTACAAACTGCTTTGTTTGAAACAAAGTAATTGCCAGAAACCATCGAGCATTAAGTTGCGATCAATGCACGCTGTGGTGCCATATGAAGTACGGTCAAGTAAAACTCAAGGATTACAAACGTCTCCAGCAAATGGATCAGTTCAACTGGATTTGCCCAGCATGTTTTTTAACCGCCTTACCTTTTGCCTCTGTAACGGAAACTCTTTTTAAGAGCTTCTGAGTTCGGTCTTGGGATGAACAGATTTAGCTCTGAGTCACGTAGACTGCATCTATGGATAGTATTAGTATTCGCGAATCTTTCGAACATATACTCAGGCAGTATAGATCGCGTTCACTGTTTTGAACATAAGGGTTTTCATTTGTTTGGAACGTCTGTCAGCGAGGCTCGTCCAGTTTAGATCCGAAAGAATGTAAGAGGATCTTACATCCCAGTCACCACCGGCTATTATGCGAGCAGCTCTGTTTTGTAATTTTTCGAGTTTATTACTTAAGCCAGTACCAATACCACCCCAGGCAGCACTACGTAACAATAAAATCAAATAAGAGATTTGTAGATTGTTGGGGCCGTGGATCCTGTATACCAAGACATGCATTTATAAGAGTAAACTCTCTCTGTTGGATGGCCATCAAGGCAAATATCTTAATTAGTTACTAAGGTAGTAGCGAGATTTTCTGCAGAGTCCCAGCATGAACAAGCATTTTTTCTTTCGGGCCCGAAAAGTT
>NC_090894.1:41548444-41558444 GCF_036669925.1 Montipora capricornis
TGAGACTTTAAAAACATTAGATACCATCGTAAACCTTGTAAGGCATCTGTTTACTGGTTTTGATCAATGCCGTATTAACAGTTTTACATGTGAACAACTATTCTGCAATCGCACCCTAACTGTACATGGTTGGGTGTTTCAGTGTACGCACTTTATAGCGAATAGCTAATTGAGCATTGCCGATCAGGAACGCCGAGAAAGAAACGCCGACAACAAAGGAAATCAATTGAACACCGCGTTTCCGCGTCGCGCATATTACTTCGCGCAATCATTACACAACACAAGAACTTTATTATTATCTATACGCTTGCAAAACTGTAGTTTTTATAAACATTTACTCTTCGATCGACCTGACTCTTGTCTTCGATCGAACTGACTTTTGGTTTCGATCGAAACGAACTTCGATCGAAACGACCGTCGATCGAACTGACTTGCTACCGGTCAGGACGTGGTGACTACTAAATTGGATGGCGTACTTAGCATAAATCAGAGTAATCAGCAAAAAAAAGATAGCACGTTCTGACCAAGATACTGTAACATAAAAAGCACTGAAATACTGGTGAATTTATGGAACGTCTCCTGCATTTTCCTGGCCTTTTAAACTTAAATACTTTTCGGCTAAATGTTTCCGAGTTGTTGGGAGCAGCTTCATTCCATCGGTGATCATGAGCTCAAAGGAATGAAGGACTATGCATTCTTTTGGGAGCATTTCGGTCCAAGGATCATTTGACCGCGGAATGTTCTGAGGAGTCCACTTTCCTTTGTATGTTCCCTTCCAATAATGAATTCGGAATTCATTTGCTGAAAGGTCTTTAACAACTCCAATAACTGGCTCCTTGTCCCAGTTCGATAACAACACTGCAACAAACGCATCAACTTGAAGTCCATCCAAAAATCCATCGACGTAATCCACTGAATTTTCGCGTTCCCTTGGGCCTCGATACCTTCCAGTATAAATCTATAGAGGAATTGATACAATGATGAACCAGTAGAATAAGAATTACAGGTAGGTGACAGATCAGTCTTTTTGATGCAGCGAATGTCGCAGAGGTTGACAGTTGGTACTGTCTTCATTTCCACAAACTCAGGCCTGTACCAACGAGACCTGTCCTCGACCTTTATGAATCAGATGAATGGGGTCTTCAACTTTTTAACGTCGGAAGCGCTTATGAAATGCTCTATTTCACTATCTTAATAAGCTTCAATAGGATTTAAAAACTCGCTATAATGATATATAGGTACATTCCATTTTCTTGCAATCACTTCTACTGACGATAAACCAAAGTGGTTTCTCTCAGCCAACGATGCCTTTATCATTCGCGAGACCCGTGAATGACTAACAGAAATCATTCGCGACAAATTTTCAGCTTTAGACCTTATTTTATCAACTATGATAAGGTCAACTTTCTTATCTAAAAATTCCGTCAGTTGAGCGCCGGATTAAAAAATGAACTTTTTAATCCTCTTTGATAGTTCATTGCAGGGGTCTAAGTTGATAAACACTCTCTTTCCAGTCAGCGAAGGTTTTTCCATCACATTGCAACCTAGCAAGCAAATAGTAACGATTATGTGGTGGACAAAAACCGGAAAGAGGCATTAAGACCGTGGTATGTGTAATTTTTTCTGGTCTCGTGATCACTATGACGGCACAGACACAATCGCGGATCACGAAACCAGTCAAAATTGCAGAAAACAGACTTACATCAGGAAAATACAGTTATTTCAATTCCTCTTCATGATTAGGTTTTGTTTTTCCATTCTCACTAGATTTTGTTTTCAAAGAGGTTTCCGGGGGAAAGAACGTTCATGTCCCCTTGTTCCTTAAATAGTTAAGTCCCTTTTGCTCATTTTCCCTAACTGGTCAATTGAATTACTGACACACACACACACAAAAAAAACCCGGGTTTCATACTGTACAAATAACTGACCGTACAAATATCGTGGAATATTTGTTCTCGTTTCTTGCCTTTTTCTGAACGATAACTAAGACAGATGTCTAACAAAGTATCATATTTACGAAAACCGGAATACATCTGTTCCCCGCGGCAATCAAAGGTTTGCACGAAAGGAAATGATCATCATACCTTTCAAACAACTTGAGGTGGTGGACGTAGGTGGCTCACTCACACCAGTCTTGTCGGACGACTCTGAGGAAATTTAGAAAGCACTATATTTTCACATTTAATTCAGCATGTCAAACCAGTGTTCTGCTTAAAGATTTGTTTTACTACTTATAACTTGCTTTCGTGATTTGACGGGGAAATATTAACACGACGCCTGTCCTGACCGGAAAAGAACAGCTGCTGAGTTCATGTCGATAATTACAAATTATTTTCCTCTTCAAAAACCACTCATCTTATAGTTGGGTTTTACTTGAGGGTCGAGGGTTCTTGAAGAAAATTGAAGTAAAAATGTGAATTATTTGAGCTTAAGTGACCTCCTTATTGACCTACTGTCGCCTCTGCTTCATTGCACATGTGCTGTGAAAAATCCACTCAAACGCCAAGTTGTATGGGCATGTTTTTCTTTTGATACCATCAGCAGATATGTTCGAAAGAATGTAGTGAAAGCCCTTTATGGTCTTCCTTTTTTTGGTCTGTGCTCGCACATAGTTTTGAAGCCTTCAATTCACAGTTTCGCTTATTAATAACATTTTGCCCTTGCCCTCGACCCCTGACTCTAGTGAAAAACTTAACTCCCCATGTGTCCAGCGTTTCATGTAGGTCAAAAACTATTCATAGCCTAGCCATGCAATCAATTATGTGAATTTACACTCGTGAATGCTAAAATCTATGTAAAGTGTCAAAATGTTCAATTTTCAAACAAGCTATGGCAGCGGCCCACGACAACTTTAGCTTTAAAGAACAAGTGGATTAAGAACCTCCAGCCTGAAATATGATAAAAAGAACACCCCAAACATATTAAGAACCAACTCAGCCTGATAAATTTGACTGGTTCTTATATATAAAGAAATCTTGGCTACCAGTTAGATTAAAAATTACTGGGTCAGAATAACCTTGTCAATCTAAAATCAATTTTCTTATTGGGCATTTTGTGCTCTTTGTCCTTTAATTTTTATGGCACAATGAAAGTGAAAAACGGCAAGTAATCTCTGCAAAATTACAAATGTATGCAAATGTATAAATCAAATTGTTTTTCTTGACAATACTGATGTGCAAACAACGACAATGTTCAATGGAGTCTTAAGATGATTTCCGAGTTCATGTCAGTCCTACTTTTCAAAACGAGTCTAAGTGCGAAGTTTTTGTGATGGTAATTAGTTCTACTTTACACATGAATAAAAACTGCTGAATTTTCGTAAGAAAAACTTCGTACTTTGATTTGCACCCTCTGTCATTGAACGTTCGCTTCCTATACAATACTAGTACTCACCCTTTTTTGATTCATCTTCCCTGATCTTTGAAGGAATTCATCCTCTCTGCGTTCTTTTAAAGCAGCCAAAAACGAACATTCGTCAAAAGCTGTGGATGCACTCATTTTACGTAAAGATGAGAACGTGCCAGTTTAAAATCCTTCTTATCAAATGATTGACACAAACTGTAAACGGAAATTTCGTGGTTTCGTAAAAAGAGCCACAGTTCTTGCCTATTGTCCAATCGGATTCGTGATAAAGTTTAAAAATTGTAACCTAATCGAACACTGTTCAGTTTCGATTGCGTGCCCGGGTTGCGTGTATCTAAGTCACTCCACTTCTACTCAGAAAGCCTTTTACTATCTGTTCAGAATCCTAATTTACAATATGCCGTCGGCATCAATATGGTGTATAAAAAAAAATCAATGGACGGGCGAAAGTCTACAAAAATTCTGTGCCACTGAAAAAAAGGGACGGTTCGGATTATGGTTATCTCGTCTCATTAAATTCCGCATATCACTCCCAGACCCAAAAGATATTAATGAAGGTGAGCTTATTGTAATAACCTTCTATTGTCAAAAAATGCATGTAGTCTTACAGTATTTAACCTTATTTATGACTACGTAATTCCTTTACATGGAGTTTTTCTATAGTAATTCTGATCTCGTAACGTACTGTTTTATTTTTTTTTAAGACAAAACATGGGTTTTCACATAAAGCTCGTCACGGAACAAAAAGTTACATCAACTGAAATATATATATACATTTTTTTCACCAAAGGGGACCTCAAATTCATTCATGTTCTGAGCCGGTTAGATAAGATAAATTGCTTTATATGTTGCCAGACTAAAGTCAACATTTTAAGTTAAAAAGGCGTCGACTCCTTCCCTCAGGTTATACGGAATAATGACTCATCCAGTTCAACAAAATGCAGTTCTGCTTCCAAAGCATACCAAAGTACGGTATGGATGGTCTGTTAACAAATTTACAGGGCACGAACACAAATTCAACTCAGTTTCAGTGACTTACGCCTTATTTATTTATTTTTTTCGCCATTTAGTGTAAATTTATGTTGGATGAAAAAACGCAAGAATACATGCTGTCGCCAAAAGGCTTTAATAAGTTCCAAAGTGATGGTGGCTTTGCTAACTGCTGTGGAAAGCAGCCTACTGAGCTGGCAAATGAAATCCAAAAGATCCTGGATGAATTAGAAAAACACCGGGGTGCAGGTCCTGATTCCGTTCAAAGGCGGCCAGAAGAAAGCGTCGAATCGGAAGATTCCATTGTGGAAGATTCTGGGTCAAATCAGACTGCGTCGAGTCATGTGCCCACGGAAAATACATAATCGTACGGAAAAGACACAAATCCAACCCACCGCCCCCCTCAAAAGCGGAATGGTGTACCCCTTATTTCTGTTAACCTTTTACTTTCATTTATATGAATTTTCGTAGGAGCAGTAATAAAATTGTTATTTTATGTCCTATTGTTTTGCAGCAACATCCATTTTTATACCAATAACACAGCTCTGCTTGCCTGTGCGCCCTTCAAGGCAGTTCAGAAGGGTCAATGGCCAGTTTGTTGACAGCTTGACCCATCAGTTACGAAGAGAGCCAAGTGGCTCCCATGGTTGCCTCTTCGTGGTGGCGCAGGATATTGCCAATTAAGATGATTTTGACATCGACAAAAAAGACGCCTACAAATATGAAGTTTTGGGTGGAACTCATTTGATGTTGGCAACAAAAAAACTGAACAAAGAGCACCCTGAAAGTATATATTTTAGGGGGCGTACGGCAAGGATTTACTGCGGCCTGACTTCTGTTAGTGAACGTATTAATTCTAATCAACAGCTCTCTAATTTCGTGCAAACAGTCTCGCCTTCTTTATTCAAAGCCGCCAATCAATAGGAGCAAACTCTGATCAAATGTTGAGCAATATCGATTTACGGTTTGTAAAGAGTTGTGAGCGTAAGAGACGTTGATACTAGCTGAAATAGACTGTGGAACAATTAGAAGAGAACACAAAATAAATTGACTATTGCAAGTTACAACGTTTATTGCGAACTACCTTTAAGCCAAACATAAGTAAGGAGTAAATGTAGGAGATTCTGGTCTGTGATGCAGTTGGTTTACTACACGGCAAATTTGGGTCAAACTTGGTCCTCGTTATATAAAGCAGTTCATGAGGCAAGATTACTTTACTTATTTTACTTCAGAAAAAAAAAAGATCTCCCATTTACTTTTTAATGTATGGAGGAGGTGGGGGTGGCAATCCGTTTACGCACGCATAGGGGTCGAACTTAAACTTGGAGCGGGCTAACTCGCAAGGGGGCGAAACCTTCTGCTACGTAGATAGTCGACGTGCAGAATTTTTGGGCGGTGAATATACGACGTAGCAAGTACAGAGAACTCATTAGCTACTCACTACGCAAAATTTTTGCGTAGTAAGTTACTTATTTTGTCGATGTACCAACTCAGCGGATACTTAACACGCAGAGTTTTTTTGCGTAGTGAACATACGACATAGAAAGTAGACAGAACTCATTAGCTGCTCACTACGCAAAATTTTTGCGTAGTGAAATAATCGATGTATCTTTTCTTGAAGACAAACTCATTAGATATTCAGTACGCAAAATTTTTGCATAGTGAAATAATTGATGTATCTTTTCTTGTAGACAAACTCATTAGATATTCAGTACGCAAAATTTTTGCGTAGTGAAATAATTGATGTACCTTTTCTTGTAGACAAACTCATTAGATATTCAGTACGCAAAATTTTTGCGTAGTGAAATAATTGATGTATCTTTTCTTGTAGACAAACTCATTAGATATTCAGTACGCAAAATTTTTGCACAGTGATTTTCGAGCTTCTATCATAAAAATACAAACTCGGAAAATAATGAGCACCCAGTTTTGATTCCTTCTCCGCTTACGCTTAATTTTACTTAATATCACTAACTCTTTAAATGAATTGTTGAAAAAAAGGGTTTTACGACTACAAAAATAAATTGTCCTTAAAGATACATAGTTTTCCTCTGACACCAGTTAACTCTTCGACAGATTACCCCTGTTTTTAACGAAAAAACACCAACTTTGGAAAAACACATTTTAGTTTGGAACACGTTTAATGAGTTCCTGCTTTACGCCATTGCCTGTTCTTCCTACATCTGCAAGGAATAATTGAACTGGTTTGCAAATTTCTCCCTGCAGCGCTTAGTAGCAATCGTATCCATTTCATGTGCTACACGTTTCATTGCTTTTTTATTCAAAACGATCTTTTCTAACCGCGCTGTCGTTGTGTTATTTTGTTTTTTAAGATCAGTCAGACCACTGCCTTTGGACTTATTTTTGCTGTTTCCTTTACTTTTTCCTTTTCTCCTGCTTTTCCCGCCCAAATCCAGCCCAGTGGCTGCTTCAATCTCGAGACTGACCTCCTTCCAATCTGCAGCACGAGAATCTTTGGCTTCTTCCTGACTTGTGCTTGCAAAATTCTCTTCTAAGGTCACGACCGTGTGAGTTACGGCACCTTTGGAAACAGGGGTTCCTGTTTCATCTCGAGGAATTACTTTCCCGTGGAATGGACATTTTATTCGGTCTCTCCTGGGACACAGTTTGCCACTTGGCAAAGGCGCACGACAAGACCACTTAACCGGCTCAAATTCACCAGCAAAAGTCACCATTCTTGTGGGTCTGGCCTCTTTCTCACTGCCAATGACATATTCTCCCTCGTGCTCTTTAGAAGCCCAATTGTTATCCAAATACGTCTTCACTAATTTATGTGTATTGGCTGTTGGGTCCCCCCAGAAATGCAGGTCCATGTCATAAGGTACAACTGGTGCTATGTCAAGTAGTTTCCTTTTTCTTTCATCTGATGCTGTACTGTTAGCTTGGATGCAGCCTGAAGAGCTCACGTGATCTGCCAGCCGATTCCTAACTTGGTACAGGGCCGTGGCACGTGACGTGGGATCTCCAAGATCTCGAGGATTTGCTCCATATTGCTTCAGGAAGCCAGTCTCTTTGTCTTCTATTTCCAAACAGAAAACGTCACTTAAATAATTACTGCACCTTTCATTAATTTGCAGTCCAAATGTCATAAAACGGTTTCGTTTTTACTGCCGTCAATCTCTCTAGCAGAAAGGGTTGATAAGTTACACCCAGCGATGTAATAGGGAGCTTAAGCAACGACAACGGCGACGGCAACGAGAACGTCACAAATTTGCATATTTGGTGGGTAAAAACAATAGCTTTGCACGCCCTGCACGTGCGTTTTTCACTTTTGTCCATTTCGTTGCCGTCGTCAGCAAAACAACAACGTGAAATAGCCAAGTTTTTGGTTTTATGAAGAACGTCAGCACTTGAGGATAAATTTTCATTTTTTTCTCCTAAAATGGAGTGCCGTTCCGACTGGTGTTATCTTTGAGGAATTACCACACCCTTGTCATATTACAAATGTTGAATAGTCACGAAGCGATTAAAATAACGCAAATTTATATTTTGAGATGACGTTCTCGTTGAGGTCGCCGTTGTCGTTGCTTAAGCTCCCTATTATTGGCTCATTCCGATCCACATGCCAATTTCTGTTTTGGACGGCCCTCTAAAACATCACTAAAAACACGATTGGCAGCAGTGAAAAGTGAAACCGTTTATTAAGAACTGAATTTCACCTACCCTGCGACCAAATTGCTTTTATGCATATTTTGGTTTAGTTACATACACTGTACCATGGAAAACTCATCACAATACGATCATTAAAACTCTCTTTTTTCGAACACTGTTTTGTCATGATTTGATAATCAAAATTACTTGCATTGGTTCCAAGAATGAAGTTTTGAAAATATTAAATGGTGTAAGGTGTGGGAGGTGAGGATGGAAAGTGACATCAGAGTCTGCATATTTATGAAAGCCACACTAAAACAGATCCTGTCAGCTTCGAAGGTGGTGTTACAGTCAATACTGCTCAAGCGTTCCTCTGACGAGCGGATTAATAAGTTCATTATTGCAAATTTGATTTCAGGAATCATTTTAATAATCTGGTTGTCGGATGAATAATGCAAAATTAAAATCAAGCCTCAGTTCAAAACTCGAATTTCGATTGGATTATTGCTCGCTTCTGGTGCCAGACTGGCGTGAGAATTTGACAGGTGTACCAATTTGCATAATCTGCCTAGGTTGTAACAAGTGTGATTTGCCTTTCTTTTTAAATTTGTTTCTCTGTCCATAGCGTCTCAAGTTTGAGGATACTGGTAAGATTATAGAAAGGTAATGTCGCTAAAGTGAAATGACTGTTGTTTGACAGATTATGCAAATCAGTAAACCTGTGGAATTCTCTCGCCGGCCTGGCACCGAAAGCCAGCAATATTCCAATCAAAATTCGAGTTTTGAACTGAGGCTTGATTTGAATTTTGCATTATTCATCCGACGAACAGATTATTGAAATGATTACTGAAATAAAATTTGCAATAATGAACTCATTAATCCCCTCGTCAGAGGAAGGCTTGAGTTGTTTTGACTGTAACACAAACCAAAAGTTTGCCCTAAAGGCCACATTCGATTCCTCCCTGTGTCAGCACTCTGTTTTCCATGTGTTAATAGCTACGGTAACAATGATCATATGAATGAAAAGCAGCCATTGAAAATTGTTGCAGAGTAGAAGCTAAATGATTAAGAGAACTAAAAACTACAAGCAAAGTGTTCTGGGTTTGATTACCAGTTTCTGTGACATACAGTGGTGCTTGAAACTATTTGTATATTAGGATGCGGCAAAACCTTGTCCCAATGCACAAATAATTTCTAGATGACTTCAACATAACTTTGTCTTGCATCCTAGTACTTTAATTAAGATTTGCAGAAGTTAACTCTTCTTCTTATATTCAATTAGTTCAAAAGAGTTTTGATTATTGATGACTGAATTCCATTTTCAAGTTTGCCTTCAATAGAACAATGATCAATGGATTTATGAAGTGAAGGAAGTTTGGATATGTGATCTTAATAAGCATAAAATTTCGCCAACTTTGATCCCAAATATCTCTTAAAATACTGATTCCTTTGAGAAGCAATATCAAACACTCAAAAGCGGTTATGAACTCGACCTTCTGCCTCGCTTTTCAACTCGCTTCTCGGTGTTTGAATATCCGATGAAACACTCCTTCTCGGGTTTGATATATTACATCAAAGCTTAACCTTCCCCACAAATAAGCTGCATCTCCAATCCTAAGCTACCGGTAATCGTTTCCGCAAAAGTCTTGCTTTTACTTTCCAGTTAAATGCTATTGCTTACCTTTTAAGGACTGATTTGAAGTGGACACAGTTTCAAGGCCATATTCAGACTTCTTGCTTGGGGGAATAACAAGCTCAAGTCCTTCATTTTCAGGGACATCTTCAAATTCATCAATATCATCCTCTTCATCTTCTGATTCTCCAATGCAAGACATTTTGTCCATTGCATCAACATTTGGGGTTATTTTAAGTTCTGAAAATTTATCCTTTGTGGCTTCCAAGGTCCTTTTCAGATCAATAAGCTGTTTGATTTTTTGTTGTGTTCCCTCTCCCTTTGTTAACACAGACAGCCATTTATTTATCATGGGTAGATGTTTGTGGGTCATTTCTTTATGCATCTCTTTCAGTGTTTTCG
>NC_090894.1:41560944-41578444 GCF_036669925.1 Montipora capricornis
GATGTTCAAGTTTCTGACAAGAGATTGTCTTTACAACAAGGATCGCTGCAAACAGTTGTTAAAGAAGATGACGTGTCGCGCAGTTCAAAAAGTTTCCTTTCCTCCCCCAGCGTTAAACTTGCAGAGAGTTCAAGTGAAGAATCTAAAGAGAACCAGGGGCACCCAACGAATCTGTTCCTCACATTATCTGTTCCCCAGAGGAATCTTGCTGGCTGGCAAAAATACAGGTGTTTCGATGAGCTGGCTGGGAAATTTTGTTATTGATAGAGGTTTTGCCAGAGAATTACTGACTTTTTCTAGCATTTCAATCCGAACTGGCTGTAGAAACTCTGAAAACTGAGGACGACTAAAAAAAAAAAAAAAAAAAAAAAAAAAAAAAAGAACCCGTTCCCTAGTCACAAACATACGACGGCTGGTCAGAGTGATTGCGCTTGCGGAAAAAACCTGTTTTTTCCCGGTTTTGTCGCTTTTGTTCGGTCGTTTTGGATCGAGGGATTTGAAAGCGCGCGGAATTCCTGGCTGGGAAATAAATTTGATCAGCTGGCTGGGAAACCAACCAATTTTATCTAGCTGGCTGGGAAATTTCTTGTGTGTCTTGCTGGGAAAAAGGAACAGATAATGTTTTCCCAGCAACACTGAAAAACACCTGAAAATGCCTTAATAACATTTATTTTCATTAACTGGGGTATAATAATACATTTTACAACAAATTGGTCGTTGGGTGCCCCTGGAGAACTCATTATCAACGTCTCCGTCTTTCAGTGGTACTCAGAGAGGGAGAGTACCCTCGAGAATGCTGCGAGAAATTAAGTCACCCCTGGAAAGCAGTCCCTCACCTGTAGAATCAATAAAAATACCGGTTGTTTCGAGCACAGGAGGTCAGTAGGATTTGCTTTACGCTGTAAAACCCAATGAGAGGTAAACAAGCAAAGTACGCTGCTATGCTGATTTTTAATAGTTAATTTCGAAACCTTGGCATATACCACCCAATGCGTACCAAATTGACATATATAGCGTATTAAAAGAGGTTGATCGCTCACTATTCAAGAACATCGCCCGGTCACCCTCTGTTCCCTTCCGTCCCCAAAATGAAAGAAAGCTCAGCGCGCCTCCGAGTTCCTAGTAGTCAACTCCCTAGGGTTAATACCCAGCGTCCTAAAAATAGTTTCTTTAACAGGCTCTTTTTCAAATATAGAGTAGCTGTTTAAATTAATGTAATGTCTATTTTATGTAATGTCGATAGCCTTGTAATTCTAATTAATTCTTTCTGCTATTTTTATGTAAGTGTTCTTGTTTAAGCATGTATTTTTGCTTTGAAAACAATAAAGACCTATTATTGTTATTTTCTAAAAGTATGTTTGAGAGTGGCTATCGTTACTTATAGACTTAAAATCTGCAAAGATTCAGTAAGCACAAAATTCATGATGTTAATTTCTGGACTGAAGGTCTACCTTCTCACCCTGTATATGATACCTAGAAATTTCCTTTTATGTTCGACAGTCCCACAAAGGTATACCATGGGTGCGAGAGGAGTCCTTTCAAAAAGTCATACACACGGCCGGTGAGAGACAATCACATTAGCTCTCTACTCTTTGCGATCCGTCAATAATCTCAAGAGATGTACTATACGGCGAGGCCGCACTGAAACTTTCAAAATGAGACCGTGACATTCATTTTGGCAGATGCAGAAAACATGGGGATGTCCCACATCCGGGGTTTTGAGCGAGAGGGTGTGGATGCAAGTTATGCATTCTGGGCTATCAACTAGGGGAAAGGAGCATTTTTAGCTTTCTTTTCAAGTTATGGTGCAAAAGTTGGAAAGACGGGAAAAGCCTCAACTCCATTTGCGCAGAATATTGTGCTTCAGAGAGTAGGGCGACGGTAACGTTAATGAAATAATGCTGCGCCTTCTAAATGAAAAACTTCGGTGAATGTGAAACGAGAAAGATTGGCTATTGTTTGCTTACGTTGACTTCGAAACCTGAAATGTGGTAATCGATGTCTGACTCGACTAGCTGATTTCACCACCAAGCCACTAAATTTTCTCAAGTGTATTAAGGCTTGACCAGCCTAATTATTATGCATATTTTCATTTGAAGGGAAAGCATTTTTCCAGGGCCTATGAAACTTGGCAGGCAGTTTTCCAAAAAGGTTCCCTATCACATATTGTCACTTGACCCAAAATTGACTTATAACAGTCATATTTTTTACTCAAAAATGGGGAACATTCAGCTACATTATATCAATCTTGTTTCTTAATTATTCGATGACCCCTTCTAAATGCTTTGTCATGCCGCCTTTTAATTATGTCCACATGTTAAGAGCAATGAACAATCGAGGAAAATAGGTCACGTGACATGATAAACATCCAAATATCTTAAAAGATAAATACAGAGTACCACATTAAAAGGCGGCATTCGGTAGGCACATTTGTACTAAACGTGTTAATACCGAATGTATAAATGTTCCCCATTTTGAGTAAAGGATATAAATTGGATATAAATTTTGAGTAAACGTTATAAATTGTTTTAGGGTCACGTGACCAAAATGTGCGGCAAAATATTTTGGCAAATTAATAACAACACCGATGACAAACTTTCTTCTAAGTTTCATGGACATTGGACAAATGCTTTCCTTCAATGAAAATATGCATAATAATTAGGTTGGTCAAGCCTTTATACACTTGAGTATGAGGACGGACAAATCGACAACAATCCCAAGATAATTTAGATGATAACTTGCTTTGGGACCCAAAGAAATATATATTTATTAGGAACAAAGAACAAAGAACAAACAGGTTTTGCCTGAATTCTGAACAGCGACAGAGAGCGGAATAAATATAAAGGTGGCCCAAAATGTTCAGCAAAACAATCAAGACAAAGGAAATCAAAAATCGCGTATGAAACGAGTGCGGACTATTGGAGTGCTGAGGTATTGGTCTTTAAAGCAAAAGGTGGGGGAATTTCACGCAATGGAAGCATGAAAAGAAAACTCAATGATGCAAATAAAATGAGACACATGGTAGCGTTGGAAAACTGAAAGAGCTACAAAGGCTCTCTGTAACTTTCACAGGAGCAACGGTAAATGAAAATTCATAACCATAAGCATATCGAGAGAGTAACGCCACTGATACTGCGATTTGCTTACAGAAAGAAAAGGATAGACGGCTCTCCAGTGGCCTGATTTGGCACACGCAAAGCAAACGCCAGGCCAGTCTAGTGTCTTCGACCAAACTTTCCTTGGTTTTAACAAAATCGGTGCGTCCCAACGCAATAGCAGTATCCTCTACTACTTCTAAAATTGATGCTAATCAGGATTATCACATATTACATTTATTTGTAGTTTCCCTGTACATCGAGCCTCGTTTTCAAAGCGAGTTCAAGTGCAACTTTTCACCCACAATAAGTTATTTCTTGCAGTCATTTTTATAACTAATGTCGAAATTTTGCATGGAAGAATATGATGCCGCAGAGACAAAAGTAGAGGAGACTTAAAAAGCTAGGCACGCATACGTGTGGTGGTGAAGTAACACAGAGCTTCATAATTGTCAACTGAGCTGCGGTTTGTCTTCCAGGAGATTCAAGTTATATTTGCGTAATATGTAGCTCTAATAGTACACGATATTGTTTTGGTATCGTATATCATTATAGTGCCATGGTAGATGTCGTAGGTAAATATTCCCCTGAGAAGACATGTGGTTACTGGTAAAATACTAAACCCAGACAGATTGAAGAAAAGAAAAGGGAATCGAGGAACATTGGTTTCGAAGCTGACATGTTGATCATTTTGAAGTTCCGTTACAACTTCTTTTTTACGACAAGTTTAAGCGTGCACCCTGAGCTTCTGACAGGTTTCTAAGAGAAAAGTTCGGTGAGGTGAGGCCCTGTCCGGCGGGATCAGTATTTGGATGGAAGACCTCAAAATATACGACTTGTCGTCAGAAACATCGGGAGGACAATTCTATTTTAACACTCAAAAATGCGAACTAAAATGCGAAGGGAGTTTTCAGTAAGTGTAGATCAAGAATAAAATATTCTGCCGTCAGCAACAAAATTTGCAACATGGAAACAACTTAAATTTAATTTGAACCGAGAATATAAAAAGTTACCATCAGCAAAAAAAATTTTGGGAAACTTTTGCTACATTCAATCTTTCTATTGTACTTTTGGCTGCACAAGTAAAGCGCAAAATCGAAAGTGACATTGCATTGAGCGAGCGCATTGATCAAGTTACCTTGCATGTTTACTTGCGAAACAAAGGATACCTCTGTGTCAAATTGATGGCAAGACACCTGGTTTTTGTTTTATTTAGTTTGTTTGTTTTTTCTTTTAACTGCTTTAAATATTGACAAGAAATGAGCAAATTCAAGACAAAGATCACAGTCGCCCAACTCTTGAGGTTGACCATTGTTTCTGCAAAGTCAAAATGTAGTTATTTATCACCAGGTAATTCCATCGTTTCGGAAATAGCAGCTCCTTTTTTATTCATCAGCGTCTCAAATCATTGCCGATTTTGGGGGCTCATTTTGTTAAAACTCAAGCACACTTCCAACAGACCCGTTTATGTTCGTGAGTTTGGCACGCAAGGCAGGCTTACTGTCATGACGGACTCACTCGTACACTCTAAGAACCCGGTGACATAATGTGCAGTGCACTACCACAAAAATCCTTCGTTCATTTTGGAAAGATGTGAAAATCATGTAAACGATTTTTCGAGTTTTTGTTTTTGTTTTTTGGTTCTAGTTGTGTCTTTCAATTGGAAAAGACCAAAGCTCTACAAGCTAAATATCAGAAAGTCTACTTCCATATATATAGTCCAACTGTTTAGCTCAGTCGATTACAAGAGCGTTTCTCAATATACAAATTTCCTTGGTCTTTATTAATACGCTTTATTACGGAGCAATCTTCAAATGACTGTCGACATTAGTGATTGGTATTGGTGTGGCATCTTTTAAATGGTTTTTATTCTGTCCCTCGTCATCATATCTTTTGTCTATGACGCAGTTTTGTCGCGTTTGTTGATATGATAAAGTATTTTAGTTATTAAGAGTTTTTAAAGAAAAGAGTGGTGATTCGACGGCATCTCCATTTTTATCGCTATCACCCTGAAAAAGGCTTTATTTTGTGTCATTTTGTGCTAACTGATCAATAAACGAGACGATCTCCTGTACATTTGCATTTCCTATCAAGGAGAAATTATTTGGTGTCTCTTTACTCCAGAATGATTACACACGAACTCCTCTGTTGTGCCATGGAATCTCGAACTCATCGTCTCCAACTAAAATGGAAGCACTTTTACTTTATATTACACCACAAGGATTAATACTTTGAGCTTTGCTGTCAATCAAGTTTATTGTAAAACATCATTCATCTTTTAACTTAACAACACTGGAGTCTAAAAAATGACAAAGCTTTGCATTATTCTAAGCAAAAACACTGCTTCCATGGTTCTTGCAAGGAGATCAGGATGCCGCGAAAAACAAATAAAGAAAAAGACTCTTCTGTACTTTTGTCACTAACGCCTAACTAGACTGACAAATTTTATTGCATAAACCGAAGGGGTAAAGAAATCATGTAACTTACAATTCGCTAACTTAATCCGGAAATATGTTAATCTAATATCTCAGGCAGGAACTCATTGTCAAAAAGAAATTAAAGAAAATAAAGAAATTATTGTCCGGTATGTCTCACTCAATACATATTATTCAGTGCTGGCTCATCGATTAGGCTCCTTACCGCTTATGCAAATGAGGTAAACTTGCAAACAAAAAACTCTCCTAAAATGCAAATAAATTTTGAAACAACATGTTTGTAGGACTAGTAGTTGTCTTATCGACTGTTCTACTTTACTGGTTCTGTTCTCCTCCTGCTTCATGGCTTGTCTGTTTGTTTTGTTCTTCACTTTGAGTTTCGCCTTCTTCCATGGTGACATCCACAGTTCTTTCATTTGGCAAAAGAGCTGGATCACGAGGCGCTTCTATGGTCAATATGCCCTCTGTGGACAAGCTTGACGTCACTGAACCGAGATCTGCGTCATCAGGAAGAAGAATCTGACGATGGTAATCACGTGACCATTGCAAACCGCTCTCCTCTGATCGCTGTTTCCCAGTGACCGTCAGCTCTTTTCCTCGAAGTTGGACTTTGATTTCTCCCGGCTCAAATCCACTGAGATTTAACTTGACTGAAAATTTCCTGTCTTCCTCTTTCTTGCTGTCTTTCACCCGCTTGATTCCTTCGAGTACCAACGCTCTTCCATCGTGACTCGCCTTTGACTTCACTGAGGTTGGATCAACCCCTTCTGGGATTTTGAACACTTTCTTGAACTCACTGTTTTCGAATCCATTTTCGTCTTCTGATCGATGCTGGCCATGTAACGTAATCTTTTCATTGTCGACATCCAGAGAGATATCTTCAGGTTTGTACTGGTTTAGAGGTACTGTGGCGATCTTGATTGCACCTTGGGCGGACTGTGTTTGGCAACTGTCTTGATTTTCCTGTTCATATCCCAAAGCAATTTCTCTCCACAAGTCATCAAAGAAGCGAAATCTTGGTACAGTTTGAGTGTAGGAACTGTTGTGGACGAAAGCAAATCATTTGTTAAATGAGTAAATAGTGGTCGTTCAAACATTTTCAGGAGCAATTTGATAATAAAACAAACATCTTTCGTCTGCTAAAAAAGAAATCTATTAGCAATAAAGCTGGGATGCTTGCTAATATAAATAGTGTAACTAATTGTGTTAGGCTAGTTGCGTCAAAGATAATCAGTTGAAGTGGATGAAGGAAATTACAACGCTACATCAAATGAAAAAAATAGTGATTTCAAGGGAAACCTACAAGGCGTATCTATGAGAAAGTTGCAAGAAGTCAGTTGAGCTAGTCAAACTCGTCCGGCGAGAAAAAAGCAAAGCAAAAGGATCTCAAGAATTTAAACGACTTACCTGGTTGGAAGTCTGAAAACGAGAGCCATGTGTTTTTGAACTTTGTTTCTTGTAACTTCTTCTCTATTCAACACTGATTCAAGTCTTCTTCAGAAGCGGTTTGTGCAAACTGTAGAACACTCTTTCAGGGACGACATTTTATAGCCGAAGTTTTGTTTCTAGAACAATCCATCGTTACTAAAATTAGAACATTTTGTCAGTGCTTTAAAATAATGACGAGCAAAAGATTTATCGTGACAAAAGGTGACAAGATAAAAATAGTGTTGTTTTAGTAGCTTCTGGAAAAATCACGAATTTTCTCGTTCTCGGCGGAAAAATGTCAACTTGAGCATTTTAGGCAGCCCGAAAGGGGTGTTGGGAGAATCTGACGTAATTTTCGAAGAACAAAAACAACTATGGCGGATGTGCTTACAAGCGTGTTGTCCTGTGATAGAACGCTAGTAAAAGGAATATAACTTTGAAAACAGTGATATGGTGTTTCCTCTCTTCGTCGGACGTTACGAAGAAAATACCACAGTACTTATTACAACATTCTGTCGGCCATTTTCAACAGCAACTATCGAGCTGGACTGTCTCCTTTGACAGTGGAAGTAGACGAGTGGGCAAACTCTGCGTTGAAAGGCAAAGGAGAACTAAATTGGTTCGGTGGATTGATTTTGCTCACAGAAACGTAAGAGTTGCATTTCATGAGAGCACTGATATCGACATTCTCGCGTTGAAGAGATCTGTTTACAAACATTGCTTTTGCTATTGAAATTTGCCAGCTGATTTGCCAGCCACAAGAACAAAAGGATCGGAGCTTTTGTTTTGACAGCGAATGAGGCTGTGGTTGGCACATTAATGACAATAGGTGACTTTAACGATATCTTTCCTATTAACTATGGATTATGTAGACTCGAAATAGTTTTTCTTTCTTTTCACACAAATAAATATATTGTGCTCTTAGATATAGTTAGGGTAATCTTGTCGTGACGAAATTTGGTTAGAGCATTAATTAGCCATCATAGAATTCTCACATCACATTTTCTTCCAAAATACCTTTACCATGGCAATGATGTAAGGCATTTCTTTGAGCCTTGAAATCAGCATAAATTGCCTTGTTGAAAAAGGGGATGGTGAAATCTTCCCATATAGTGTTGTCTGATGATGTTAGAAATAATCTCTAAAATACTTAAAAATAAAAAAACATTTCTAGGCCAGGTTTACAGAAAAAATCATTTTTTTAAAAATATGTTTCTAACTTATTTTTTCACTTACAGATTTTTTTAAATTTTAAAGAAATACAGGGGTTTGTATAAGGACCGACGGCCCATAAAACGTGTGGGCTTCTTTGCTCATAGAAGTCGGCTAATTTTTTCTAGAAAGAAGAAGCAACTGGTTTGAATAGCATTGTAAACAAAAGAGATATAAAATCTGAATGAAAAGGTAATGATGACTTTGTTTTGATTCATAAAGGCCCACTGGTTTTACATTGTGCGTTAGTCATGTGAATGCTATACAAATTTGAGGTAATTTTCCCCAAGTTTCTTGATAGGTTTACACAGAATTTCTTAACATGCAAAAGTATGTAATTTTGTTTTAATCATTTGTGCATTGCTTGTAGGAAGTATTTGTGACTGATAATTTAAAAGTTGAATGAAAGCAAAATTTTCTTGAATGAAAAGCATGCTCTTTCATCCTCAATTTAGTTCCCAGAATGCTGAAAATCGCATTTTAGGGCTTTAAAATTTCAAAAATTTCTGCGGATGCACATCCTAGACACCAGCCCCTCCCCTAGAAAAAAAGGAATGATGTCTCCTTGTTGATACAGTCGGTTACTCTATTTAAAGCTGCTCGCTGCTTCATTTTTTATTGAAACTCCTGGAAAAAAATTTCAAATTAATTTAAGTTGACGAGAACGGATGTTTTATGAGTCAAATGAGTCAATTAGTCATGAGTCATTGACTCATTGACTCATAAATACTTGATACTCTTAAGTTGACATGCAAAAAATGAAACCAATTTTAAGTCCTGAGGCAGAGATATAAACGAGTGAAATGGCACAATCAGGAAATATGAGGGGGTTTTAAGATCAGCAATTACGCATATTTCACCCTCTCAGTCAAGTCTGTATGTGTGTGGAACTACAAGCCAACAAAAATGGATTTGAGTGATCTTAAACAGTTTGTACAAAAGTTTCGTAGTTTTTGATTAGGACATTTTGATTGATGAGTTGATGTAAGCAGCTAAAGTATTTTGTTTGTGGCTTATGCGTGCATACTTAGCTGAAAAGCCTTTTGAGCCTCCTTAAAATTAATGTGCAAGGTTATTTAATTTAGGAGGGTGCAGTAGTTACTAGCCTTGCCAGTAAGGAGTCGCGCTACTATCTGCACAAAAATAAGCATGTTTCGAAAATTAATACAGACTGTGGTAACGGTGTTTCTAAGCTCATTCTTGATTCTGTTTGACCAGAAAAGTTTTGGGCTTATCAGTATGTGAGAAATATTATTTTATATCATCTTATTTTAACCAAGTGAGATTTTGAAATTGTTGAAGATTGTAATGTCATCAAGACTGGAAAGAATGTGGTTTTGGTTAAGGATGTGGAGTATCCTCTAAACACAGTAGACTAATTTCGAAAGCTGAGAACTTTGTACTGCATGTTTTAATGTGGTAGCATTCTGCTTAACATCAGTCAAGATCCCAAGACCTGTCTGGGAACCCAGCTGGGCCACATCTCATCAGAAAGAGGGAATACTAAGAAAAGAAACTTTAAGAAGAATCCAACCTTGGGTCCTTTTCATGTTTGACCTTTAGTAGCTAAGGGAGCTTTATTATAGACCAAACCGAATTCCCCATTCTTTTTAATTAAGCTCTACATCCACTCAAATATTATGTGCCCCTTAAATGTTCTATACTATCTTAATGTCCCACAGCAATGGTGAGAATTTATCAATGTGTCATGTAAATTGACTTAGGGTGCTTTCTATACGAAAGAACTGACTCAGGCCAGACCAGGAATTTGAAAGGACTAACTCTGCAAGGCATTAAGAAGAATATGAGAGATTATCATGCAAGTGTTCCCTCAAACTGTTGCATTTTCTTTGGAAACTGATGGGTCTGGTCGGCCAGTTCTAACAAAAGGAAAGCTCCCTTAGACTTGGCATTACATGCATTGAACTAGTTGTTGATGATCTACTCTGCTCCAAACAGATGTTTGCTGGAGCTTCTGGCATTTCTTTTCTGCACAGATACCACATTTCAATCTATTTGATTTGATTTGTTTTCTTATTTCTAGGTGGAGCAATCTGGCCAGGCTGTCATACCTGCCACATTGGGTGTTTCAATGAATGAGTGTGGCCTTTAGGACCATGTATATTGGTCTGAGATTTTAATAAACATAACTTGAACTTGAACTTGAAATTATAATGTGTTGAACAATATGTGATGTTAGGTAGGGTCTGAGGCTTATGATGAATTTGACCATCTGAATTTCTCCTTTAGGAACCATCTAGTAAATATAGTCTTATGCAGATGTCATACAGAGGCAGATCATGGGGGTCTAATTTTTGCATTGTAATTATCCTTGATTTGAACTAGTTTTTCTCCCCAGTGAACTAAAAAAATAAGACTATTGTATATACGCATTGCGTATCTATAGTATGATGTGCAAGGGGAGTGGGAAGGACTTTCCCGTGACTCACGAGAGAGTAAAGTTGTGTTCTTCAATTGCTGTGCTTTATAGTTCTCCATTACCATATTTTGGCTATGAGGATGGCTGAGATCGTATCCATACCACCGTTCGATCCATTTGACCTTGGTTTTGGTGTCATCTTTGAATGCATGTTCTTATTCATCACAGTCACCTTAGTTGAGTCAGATAGTGATTTATTCTTTGGAGAAGAACTTAGAAAAATCGATGTTTGTACATTGAATGTAAAGAACGCTCTATTGGTTGTACAATCCCATTAATATATGTCTTACCCACACTAACGCCGTCCAGGAATGTTTATAAATTTTAAACAGTGTGATGAAACTGTTAATTAATGGTTATGCACTTTAATGTTTGTTTATTGTCTCTATTGATTTTCATGATGGTGTTAATGACTTGAATGTTAGTGCAAATGAAAGTATATTTTCCTCTTTTGTATGCCAAATGACGCATACGAACATATGAAAATGCTATTAAATGTAAACAAAAATGCAAAAATCGTTATTGAATCTGAGTTACGTGCAAATGTTCGCTTCTTGGCGCTCATGAATGCATCTTCGCGCTATTGGTCGTCAATTCACGCAAATGAATGCGTATTTTCTCGTAATGAACAGCATAAGGTGTATTAGAGCTACATATTACGCAAATATATCTTGAATCTCCTGGAAGACAAACCGCAGCTCAGTTGACAATTATAAAGCTCTGTGTTACTTCACTACCACACGTACGCAATGCGTGCCTATTTCTTTTTGACAATGAGTTCCTGCCTGACATATTAGATTAACATATTTCCGGACTAAGTTAGCAAATTGTAAGTTACATGATTTCTTTACCCCTTCGGTTTATGCAATAAAATCTGTCAGTCTAGTTAGGCATTAGTGACAAAAGTACAGAAGAGTCTTTTCTGTTTTTGTGCACCCTCCTAGATTAAATAACCTTGCAAGTTAATTAATTTTAAGGAGGTTCAAAAGGTCTTTCAGCTGAGCATGTGTGCATAACCCACAAAAGCAATACCTTAGCTGCTTACATCAGCTCATGAATCAAAATGTCCTAATCAAAAACTACGAGAATTTTGTAAAACTGTTTGAAGGTCACTTAAATCCATTTTTATTGGCATGCAGTTCCACAAATGCACATACATGTACTCAAAGGAAAGTGTGACGCATGCATAAGTGCCGATCTTGTAACCCCTTCATTTTTCCTGATTGTGCCATTTCACTCAGTCATATCTCTGCTTCAGGACCTAAAATTGGTTTCATTTTCTATGTCAACTTCAAATAATTTGAAATTTATTTTTTTTTTAATTAAAAAAATTCTGTGGGTGAAAAAATAGGTTACAGGCATATTTAATTAAAAAAAATTGATTTTTCTTTAAAACTGGCCTATGAGATTTTTTAAATTTTATTTTAAAGTGCGACTATGCCCAAAACAACAATTTTATTTTTCTTTGGATTTCAAAATTATATTAACTAAGCAGTAACTGATTGAAGTTTTAAGACTTGATTTCTTGAGAGAGCGGGATCGAGGAGAAAATGACGTCAAAGACTCACTAGTTTAAGAATGCAATGCATGTGTATGAGGCTGAATTAATATGTAGCATGGGTTTTTTGGGCTTTCACACTTTGAAACTTGTGTTTTAAACATATAATTAGCTGCATTTGCATCCTGAAATTTCAAGCTAGTGAGTAAATGATGTCACCTTTCCCTAGATGCAACCCTCTGACGTCCAACCGCTCAGTTTGCCAGAACATGAGTAATGGTGGACTGTGAAATCCAAAACCTACACTCAAATTAAATAGCCTTTGGATAAAAATCAAAGCTTAAAATTATTCTGGTAATTTTTTGATCATAGTGGCACTTTACAGTGAGGACACGTGAACCGTGAACATTTGATATTTGTTTGTATACATTTTTTAGTGACCATAGAATGCGTGCTCGTCCTCTTGACAAGAGTATTTAGTGTTTTTACATTTTAAAAATGCTACCGGCAACACTATGCAATATAAGAAGAGCTTTTATTGCATAGTCGTCAAAAAAATGTACAAAAAATATGTCAAGTGTTCACGGTTCGAGTGTCGTTATTGTAAGTATCTTAGAGATTATTTCTAACATTATCAGGTAACGCTGTATGGGAAGATTTCAAAGTCCCGTTTTTTCATAAAAAGCCAATTTGTGCTGATTTGAAGGCTCAAACAAATGCCTTAAACCGTTGCCATGGTAAAGGTATTTTAGAAGAAAATGCAATGTGAAAAATCTATGATGGCTAATTAATGCTCTGGACAAATATTGTCTCAATATGATTACCCTAACTATATCTAAGAGCACAATATATTTATTTGTGTGAAAAAAAGGGAAACTATTTCGAGTCTACTGAATCCATAGTTAATAAGAACGATATCGTTCACGTCACCTTTTGTCATTAAAGTGCCAACCACAGCCTCATTGGCTGTCCAAACAAAAGCTCCTTCGTTCTTTTGGTTGGCAAATTTCAATAACAAAAGCAATGTTTGTAAACAGATATCTTCAACTATTCTTAATCTAGTCTCCCCGGGAAACTTTTCGCGAGACTGTCGATATCAGTGTTCTCATGAAATGCAATTCTTACGTTTCTGTGAGGAAAATCAATCCACCGACAAATTTAGTTCTACATTGCCTTTCAACGTAGAGTTTGTCCACTCGTCTACTTCCACTGTCAAAGGAGACAGTCTAGCTCGATAGTTCCTGTTAAAAATGGCCGACAGAATGCTGTAATAAGTACTGTGGTCTTTCTTCATAACGTCCGACTAAGAGAAGAAACACCACATCACTATTTTCAATGTTATAGTCCTTTTACTAGCGTTTCTATCACAGTACAAAACGCTTGTAAACACATCCGACATAGTAGTTCTGTTTTGAAAAGTTACGTCAGATTCTCCCAACACCCCTTTCGGGCTGCCTAAGATGCTCAAGTTGATACTTTTCAGTCGTGAAGGAGAAAATTCGTGATTTTTCCAGAAGCTACTAAAACAACACTATTTTTGTCTTGTCACCTTTTGTCACGATAAATCTTTTTCTCGTCATTATTTTAAAGCACTGACAAAATGGTCTAATTTTAGTAACCATCGATTGTTCTAGGAAGAAATGGTTGGCTATAAAATTTCGTTCCTCAACAATGTTCTACATTTCGCACAAACCACTCTGAAGAAGACTTGACGAGACAAGAAGTTACAAGAAACAAAGTTCAAAAACACATGGCTCTCGTTTTCAGATTTCCAACTAGGTAAGTCGTTTAAATTCTTGAGATCTTTTTGCTTTGCTTTTGTCTCGCCGGACAAGTTTGGCTCAAACTTCTCGCAACTTTGTCATAGATTTAAGCTTACACCTCGTAGATTTCACGAGAAATCACTACCATTTTCATTTCTCTTAACGTTATAATTTCCTTGATCCACTTCAACTGATTATCTTTGACGCAACTAACCTAACACAATTAGTTACACTATTTATATTAGCAAGCATCCCACCTTCATTGCCAATAAATTTCTTTTCAAGCAGACGAAAGCTTTTTATTTTATGATCAAATTGCTCCTTAAAATGTTTGAACGACCACCATTTACTCATTTAGCAAATGATTTGTTTTCGTCCACGACAGTTCCTACACTCTGGGTATACCGAGATTTCGCTTTTCCGATGACTTGTGGAGAGAGATCGCCTTGGCATATGAACAGGAAGATCGCGGCAGTTTCCGTGATCAAACACAGTCCGCCCAAGGTGCAATCAAGATCGCCACAGTACCTCTAAACCAGTACAAACCTGAAGATATCTCTTTGGATGTCGACAATGAAAAGATTACGCTACATGGCCAGCATCGATCAGAAGACGAAAATGGATTCGAAAACAGTGAGTTCAAGAAAGTGTTCAAAATCCCAGAAGGGGTTGATCCGACCTCAGTGAAGTCAAAGGCGAGTCACGATGGAAGAGCTTTGGTACTCGAAGGAATCAAGCGGGTGAAAGACAGCAAGAAAGAGGAAGACAGGAAATTTTCAGTCAAGTTAAATCTCAGTGGATTTGAGCCGGGAGAAATCAAAGTCCAACTTCGAGGACAAGAGCTGACGGTCACTGGGAAACAGCGATCAGAGGAGAGCGGTTTGCAATGGTCACGTGATTACCATCGTCAGATTCTTCTTCCTGATGACGCAGATCTCGGTTCAGTGACGTCAAGCTTGTCCACAGAGGGCATACTGACCATAGAAGCGCCTCGTGATCCAGCTCTTTTGCCAAATGAAAGAACTGTGGATGTCACCATGGAAGAAGGCGAAACTCAAAGTGAAGAACAAAAAATACAGACTAGCGATGAAGCAGGAGGAGAACAGGACCAGTAAAGTAGAACAGTCGATAAGACAACTACTAGTTTCAAAATTTATTTGCATTTTAGGAGAGGTTATTTTTTGCAAGTTTATCTCATTTGCATAAGCGCTAAGGAGCCTAATCGATGAGCCAGCACTGAATAATTATTGAGTAAGACATACCGGACAATAATTTCTTTATTTTCTTTAATTTCTTTTTGACAATGAGTTCCTGCCTGAGATATTAGATTAACATATTTCCAGATTAAGTTAGCGAATTGTAAGTTACATGATTTCTTTACCCCTTCGGTTTATGCAATAAAATTTGTTAGTCTAGTTAGGCGTTAGTGACAAAAGTACAGAAGAGTCTTTTTCTTTATTTGTTTTTCGCGGCATCCTGATCTCCTTGCAAGAACCATGGAAGCAGTGTTTTTGCTTAGAATAATGCAAAGCTTTGTCATTTTTTAGACTCCAGTGTTGTTAAGTTAACAGATGAATGATGTTTTACAATAAACTTGATTGACAGCAAAGCTCAAAGTATTAATCCTTGTGGTGTAATATAAAGCAAAAGTGCTTCCATTTTGCTTGGAGACGATGAGTGGAGATTCCATGGCACAACAGAGGAATTCGTGTCTAATCATTCTGGAGTAAAGAGACACCAAATAATTTATCTTTGAAACGAAATGCAAATGTACAGGAGATCATCTCGTTTATTGATCAGTTAGCACAAAATGACACAAAATAAAGCCTTTTTCAGAGTGATAGCGATAAAAGTAGAGATGCCGTCGAATCACCACTCTTTTCTTTAAAAACTCTTATTAATAACTAAAATACTTTATCATATCAGCAAGCGCGACAAAACTGCGTCATGGAGAAAAGATATGACGACGAGGGACAATAAAAACCATTTAAAAGATACCACACCAATACCAATCACTAATGTCGACAGTCATTTGAAGATTGCTCCGTAATAGAGCGTAGTAATAAAGACCACGGAAATTTGTATATTGAGAAACGCTCTTGTAATCGACTGAGCTAAACAGTTGGACTATATATGCAAGTAGACTTTCTGATATTTAGCTTGTAGAGCTTTGGTCTTTTCCAATTGAAAGACACAACTAGACCCAAAAAGCAAAAGGAAAAAATCGCAAAATCTTTTACTTGATTTTCACATCTTTCCAAAATGAACGAAGGCTTTTTGTGGTAGTGCACTGCACACTATGTCACCGGGTTCTTAGAGTGTAAGAGTGTGAGTCCGTCATGACAGTAAGCCTGTCTTGCGTGCCAAAATCACGAACATAAACGGGTCTGTTGGAAGTGTGCTTGAGTTTTAACAAAATGAGCCCCCAAAATCGGCAATGATTTGAGACGCTGATGAATAATAAAGGAGCTGCTATTTCCGAAACGATGGAATTACCTGGTGATAAATAACTACATTTTGACTTTGCAGAAACAATGGTCAACCTCAAGAGTTGGGCGACTGTGATCTTTGTCTTGAATTTGCTCATTTCTTGTCAATATTTAAAGCAGTTAAAAGAAAAAACAAACAAACTAAATAAAACAAAAACCAGCTGTCTTGCCATCAATTTGACACAGAGGTATCCTTTGTTTCGCAAGTAAACATGCAAGGTAACTTGATCAATGCGCTCGCTCAATGCAATGTCACTTTCGATTTTGCGCTTTACTTGTGCAGCCAAAAGTACAATAGAAAGATTGAATGTAGCAAAAGTTTCCCAAAATTTTTTTTGCTGATGGTAACTTTTTATATTCTCGGTTCAAATTAAATTTAAGTTGTTTCCATGTTGCAAATTTTGTTGCTGACGGCAGAATATTTTATTCTTGATCTACACTTACTGAAAACTCCCTTCGCATTTTAGTTCGCATTTTTGAGTGTTAAAATAGAATTGTCCTCCCGATGTTTCTGACGACAAGTCGTATATTTTGAGGTCTTCCATCCAAATACTGATCCCGCCGGACAGGGCCTCACCTCACCGAACTTTTCTCTTAGAAACCTGTCAGAAGCTCAGGGTGCACGCTTAAACTTGTCGTAAAAAAGAAGTTGTAACGGAACTTCAAAATGATCAACATGTCAGCTTCGAAACCAATGTTCCTCGATTCCCTTTTCTTTTCTTCAATCTGTCTGGGTTTAGTATTTTACCAGTAACCACATGTCTTCTCAGGGGAATATTTACCTACGACATCTACCATGGCACTATAATGATATACGGTACCAAAACAATATCGTGTACTATTAGAGCTACATATTACGCAAATATAACTTGAATCTCCTGGAAGACAAACCGCAGCTCAGTTGACAATTATGAAGCTCTGTGTTACTTCACCACCACACGTATGCGTGCCTAGCTTTTTAAGTCTCCTCTACTTTTGTCTCTGCGGCATCATATTCTTCCATGCAAAATTTCGACATTAGTTATAAAAATGACTGCAAGAAATAACTTATTGTGGGTGAAAAGTTGCACTTGAACTCGCTTTGAAAACGAGGCTCGATGTACAGGGAAACTACAAATAAATGTAATATGTGATAATCCT
>NC_090894.1:41583444-41588444 GCF_036669925.1 Montipora capricornis
GATAATGTAAATTGGCCACCGTACAGAGATTCTAAAAGCTGACGTTTCGAGCGTTAGCCCTTCGTCAGAGCGTTGATAAAACCAAATTTTGTATACTACTTCCCCACCGACGCAGCACCACAGTTTCTTTAGAAACTACCCACTTCATTCATTTGTTATTCTAAATGAGTTGACTAAAGAGCACAAGAGAGCTTATTTCACCGTGAAAACGGGCCTGACTCAAGCATAAGCTCAACCGCAAGGATCAAAATTTTTCCCTTTTCTTGTGCTTGCGCGCTTGCGTTGCGTGAAAACGGGACGAAGCGCAAGCACAACGCGAGCAACGTGATGTTCGTCCAACGCGTTGTGTGCTTGTACTTGCGTTATGGTTCGCTTTCACTTGATACGAATTTCTTGTGCTTGCGTCGATAGTGAAAACAAAGCTTACGGAATCAAAGCAAGGCTAACAAAGTCGCGCACAAGCCAATATGGTTTACACGACCGAGGCTTAGTCCGGTTCCGGTAGCATGAAGCCACCGCAGGTATCACCACACCCCCTTCCCCCTCTTCCTAGACGAGATACTAAACCATCGCAGGATTACTCCTAGCATTATGTCGCTGGTGCCATCAAATTGTATACTCCGGGCCCCAGTTGTGCGCTTGCGCTAAGAGGATGAAATGTGAAATCTTTGTACAGATTAAAACTGTGGGATAATAACTTATCCACAGGAAAGTTACCCGGCCTTTCAGCAAATATAGCGTGGCCGAACAAAGACAGGGTGGGGCGAAGTTTCATGTCTAACGAAACAATACGCTGACAAAGCTAGGCCTCGAGTCAGCGTTCTGGGGCCGGTTGCTCGAAGCCTAGTTAGCGCTAACCGATGGTTAAGAGGTATGAAAACCTACAGGTTACCTTGGTATTTAACGCTGGTTAGCGCTAACCATGCTTCGAGCAACGGGAACCCCGACCTAAAGTCGGGATATTGCTACAGTAACCACGGCACCACACCGCAATACCTCTACAAGAGGCACGCAAATTTTTGACCATAAGGAACTTCTTTAACCTTTTATTCTCATAATGAGCTCCTGCTTTACGCCATTGCCTGTTCTTCTTACATCTGCAAGGAATAATTGAACTGGTTTGCAAATTTCTCCCTGCAGCGCTTAGTAGCAATCGTATCCATTTCATGTGCTACACGTTTCATTGCTTTTTTATTCAAAACGATCTTTTCTAACCGCGCTGTCGTTGTGTTATTTTGTTTTTTAAGATCAGTCAGACCACTGCCTTTGGACTTATTTTTGCTGTTTCCTTTACTTTTTCCTTTTCTCCTGCTTTTCCCGCCCAAATCCAGCCCAGTGGCTGCTTCAATCTCGAGACTGACCTCCTTCCAATCTGCAGCACGAGAATCTTTGGCTTCTTCCTGACTTGTGCTTGCAAAATTCTCTTCTAAGGTCACGACCGTGTGAGTTACGGCACCTTTGGAAACAGGGGTTCCTGTTTCATCTCGAGGGATTACTTTCCCGTGGAATGGACATTTTATTCGGTCTCTCCTAGGACACAGTTTGCCACTTGGCAAAGGCGTACGACAAGACCACTTAACCGGCTCAAATTCACCAGTAAAAGTCACCATTCTTGTGGGTCTGGCCTCTTTCTCACTACCAATGACATATTCTCCCTCGTGCTCTTTAGAAGCCCAATTGTTATCCAAATACGTCTTCACTAATTTATGTGTATTGGCTGTTGGGTCTCCCCAGAAATGCAGGTCCATGTCGTAAGGTACAACTGGTGCTATGTCAAGTAGTTTCCTTTTTCTTTCATCTGATGCTGTACTGTTAGCTTGGATGCAGCCTGAAGAGCTCACGTGATCTGCCAGCCGATTCCTAACTTGGTACAAGGCCGTGGCACGTGACGTGGGATCTCCAAGATCTCGAGGATTTGCTCCATATTGCTTCAGGAAGCCAGTCTCTTTGTCTTCTATTTCCAAACAGAAAACGTCACTTAAATAATTACTGCACCTTTCATTAATTTGCAGTCCAAATGTCATAAAACGATTTCGTTTTTACTGCCGTCAATCTCTCTAACAGAAAGGGTTGATAAAGTACACCCAGCGATGTAATATTGGCTCATTCCGATCCACATGCCAATATCTGTTTTGGACGGCCCTCTGAAACATCACTAAAAACACGATTGGCAGCAGTGAAAAGTGAAACCGTTTATTAAGAACTGAATTTCACCTGCCCTGCGACCAAATTGTTTTTATGAATATTTTGGTTTAGTTACATACACTGTACCATGTAAAACTCATCACAATACGATCATCAGAACTCTCTTTTTTCGAACACTGTTTTGTCATGATTTGATAATCAAAATTACTTGCATTGGTTCCAAGAATGAAGTTTTGAAAACGATGTGAAGTGTGGGAGGTGAGGATAGAAAGTGACATCAGAGTCTGCATATTTATGAGAGCCACACTAAAACAGATCCTGTCAGCTTCGAAGGTGGTGTTACAGTCAAAACTGTTCAAGCGTTCCTCTGACGAGCAGGTTAATAAGTTCATTATTGCAAATTTGATTTCAGGAATCATTTTAATAATCTGGTTGTCGGATGAATAATGCAAAATTAAAATCAAGCCTCAGTTCAAAACTCGAATTTTGATTGGATTATTGCTCGCTTCTGGTGCCAGACTGGCGTGAGAATTTGACAGGTGTACCAATTTGCATAATCTGCCTAGGTTGTAACAAGCATGATTTGCCTTTCTTTTTAAATTTGTTTCTCTGTCCAAACGGCTCAAGTTTGAGGATACTGGTAAGATTATAGAAAGGTAATGTCGCTAAAGTGAAATGACTGTTGTTTGACAGATTATGCAAATCAGTAAACCTGTGAAATTCTCTCGCTGACCTGGCACCGAAAGCCAGCAATATTCCAATCAAAATTCGAGTTTTGAACTGAGGCTTGATTTGAATTTTGCATTATTCATCCGACGAACAGATTATTGAAATGATTACTGAAATAAAATTTGCAATAATGAACTCATTAATCCCCTCGTCAGAGGAAGGCTTGAGTTGTTTTGACTGTAACACAAACCAAAGTTTGCCCTAAAGGCCACAATCGATCCCTCCCTGTGCCAGCAATCTGAATTCCACGTGTTAATAGCTAGGGTAAATATGATCATATGAATGAAAAGCAGCCATTGAAAATTGTTGCAGAGTAGAAGCTAAATGATTAAGAGAACTAAAAACTACAAGCAAAGTGTTCTGGGTTTGATTACCAGTTTCTGTGACATACAGTGGTGCTTGAAACTATTTGTATATTAGGATGCGGCAAAACCTTGTCCTAACGCACAAATAATTTCTAGATGACTTCAACATAACTTTGTCTTGCGTCCTAGTACTTTAATTAAGATTTGAAGAAGTTAACTCTTCTTCTTATATTCAATTTGTTCAAAAGAGTTTTGATTATTGAAGACTGAATTCCACTGTCAAGTTTGCCTTCAATAGAACAATGATCAATGGATTTATTCTTCTCAAACTCATTAATAATTCATAGGCCAAAAACAAAAGAAATCAGTACCGTGAAGGCAGTTTGGATATGTGGTCTTAATTAGCATAAGATTTCGCCAACTTTGATCCCAAATATCTCTTAAAATAATGATTCCTTTGAGAAGCAATATCAAACACTCAATAGAGTGTTTCATCAGATATCCAACCACCTTAAAAGCGGTTAAAAAACTCGGCCTTCGACCTCCCTTTTCAACTCGCTTCTCGGTGTTTGGATATCCGATGAAACGCTCCTTCTCGGGTTTGATATATTACATCAAAGCTTAACCTTCTCCACAAATAAGCTGCATCTCCAATCCTAAGCTTATCGTTTACGCAAAAGTCTTGCTTTTACTTTCCAGTTAAAAGTTATTGCTTACCTTTCAAGGACTGATTTGAAGTGGACGCAATTTCAAGACCATATTCAGATTTCTTGCTTGGGGGAATGACAAGCTCAAGTCCTTCCTTCTCAGGGACATCTTCAAATTCATCAGTATCATCCTCTTCATCTTCTGATTCTCCAATGCAAGACATTTTGTCCATTGCATCAACATATGGGGTTATTTTAAGTTCTGAAAATTTATCCTTTGTGGCTTCCAATGTCCTTTTCAGATCAATAAGCTGTTTGATTTTTTGTTGTGTTCCCTCTCCCTTTGTTAACACAGACAGCCATTTATTTATCATGGGTAGATGTTTGTGGGTCATTTCTTTATGCATCTCTTTCAGTGTCTTCAACACAATGCTGTTGTCATCAGTTTCTCTGATTTGCGGTCCTCCAACGTCTATTTTAATGTTCAATTGGTAGGATCTTGTACCAAGGCCGTGATTGGACAAGAGCTGTTCTTCACTATCATCTTTATCTGTATTCACATCACTTTCTGTGGTTCCAACCCCTAATTCAGAGGATTCATCTTCTTCTAAGACATCAATTGCCTTGCTCGTCGATGGAGTAGAGCTCATGTGTCTCTCCACGACTTTGTCCTCTTCCTGATCTTGACCGCTGGAAGGTACATTGTTCAGAATCACTGTCTTAGTGGCAGCTTCATTGGCATGGCACATGTCAAAATCATCTGGATGAGGCAATAATAGCTTAAAGCAGTTTTCAATTTCAAGTGCACACAGTTCCATTTCACTTATCATCTCGACCATCTCATTCTCCACACGAATGATTTGTCCATTTATAAAGTCCCTTTTTCTGCGTGCTCTCTCCTCAGATTGGCGCCTTTCAGCTTCAGTTCTAGCAGTTACTGCATTGAATTCCACATTTTTTACTCTCTTTAAATAATTATAGCCTAAATCTAGCTTCTTGTAATGAGGACCGAACTTTTTATACCAACTTTCAATCGCCTGCAAAACCTTATGTTTGAGGCTCTTGGCCACAGACTTGGGCGGTGGTAAAGGCTGTTTAGGGTCTGTTTCCACTGTAAGCTCCAAAAATATTTGAAAATCGATCAACAGAAGTTCTCTAAAAGCGTGAGACCGAA
>NC_090894.1:41593444-41605944 GCF_036669925.1 Montipora capricornis
TCAAGGATCAAGCACACACATGAGGCAGTGGTCCAGCAATCCAGTACTTGATGTACATGTAAGCCACCTGAGTTGCAAACTACATTTGAAGTGTGACAAGATGACATCCGCAAAAGGTCATTTCAGTCACGGCAGATGAAATACCTTGCACGCAGCTGTACAGAATGCAAAGGAGCTATGTCACACTGTTTTAATGTTTTTTCAAAATCCAAAAGTTGTCTTGCTGTCAAATGAATTAAAAAAAATTAAAGTATTCATGTACTCTCTGTGAACAGAGTAAACTCCACTAACTCTGCTGTGAATAGAAAAAGCCAAAATTTAATGATCTTAATGTGATGTGTTCAAATACACTAATTTGTGCTTCAGAATGCAGTAAATGTATTCGAAGAGACCCAAATCTCAAAATTGTCTGGCCAGAGGATGCCCCTGGGCCCCCTACAAGGTAGTGCCTTCAGCCCTTGGAAAGCGCGCCATGTCTATTCTCCACCCACACCTTAGGGTTTGCCGCCTTCCAAAATTCTTATTGAAAACCCTGAAGACCATTGACAATTACATCGGCCAAGCCCTCAAAACAGAAACTGAGAAAGTGGATTGAATCCACCAATCACAACACTTGTAATTCCCAGCTGTGAAAAATTAAACCATTTCTTGAAATTCGAATTCAAGTTTACAGAAAGGCATGTGCAACAACTCTATAAATCTGTTCTCTGTGCTGTAGAAGCCAGTTAATAAAGTCCTAAACTTGGATGGACAAGAATAATTGATTTCATGACTTATTTCAGGCCTAGGTTATAGTGAGGAAGTGACAAAAATAAGAGTTGTCAAAATCTGCTCAATCGCCAATCAAACTAAGAAAAAAATATGACACCTGCCAACAAACAATGCAGTAATCTAGTCAGCAAGAATACTGGGGCTTCATGAAGTGCAAGGCACCAGGCATATTGACTGTAAACTTTAAGGGACTTTTCCAGATACTTTTCCAGATACTTTCAGTAGTTTTGATTGTCTTTGCACTCTTTCTACTGGCGAAATCCCAATTATTGCCTGGTTGCAGGACCTTAATGATCTCCTGTGAAAAAGCTCTGTAAAAACCCCTGAAAGACAACAATGTAGGCCTGGGGCTACCTTTTAAGCACTGAAATGAAATTTAGCCAAAGTTTAAGATGATGGAGGAATTGCTGACCAGTGGTGTTATGCACAAGGGCTGTTGGAGTTCCCCTGCATTGTACAGGGATGCACAATGTTGCAGATCATTGGGAATCTAATCCGGTGTGTGTGCTTGCTGTTTCTCTGTACATGTACTTAGCTTTATAGTTCTTCTTCTACCCCTGGTCCCTCTAATTGGTGACTGCCTCTCCAGTAAGAGTGATAGGTGCCAACCGTGGCAAGGCTGTGCTCTAAGGAAAATTTCGGGGAGCCCTTCGGGCTCCCAAGCTTTTCAGCTGGGGTGCCCAGCCCTCCAACTTGGTTGCCTGAATTAATTATTAATTATTTATTTAATTAATTATATGAGATCAACAACACAGTAAGATCTTCATCTATCTCTCTCTCAACAAACCATTGCTGCTACTGCTCCGGTGATGGTCGAACTCACTAGTGCAAGAAAAGCCCGCAACCCGTCAAATTTTTCACGCCATACTGTCTTGAGAAAGACGAGAAAAGTGGCAATGCCACCGATGTTTTTTCAGGTTTAAAAGTGAAAAATTAAAGATTGTGGCAGGTTTATGTAAAAGCAATTGGGTCTAATACAGGTAAACCTTTTTACTGGTTAGTTGGGTTGAAAATACATTTTCAAAGAGTGAGTCAGTGCCACTTGATTCCCGTGGAGCTTTTGTGAAAACTGCTGTGAAACAATGAAACCACCACGGCCCAAAAGCTATCAGCTCTTTTTGAGCAAGTCATCTTGATCTGGACGAAAATTATCTCTGAGACTACAGGACAGAACTAAAGTATTTTTTCCTTATATAATTTATCAGTAAAATATTTAGTGGAATCAGCTTTTTGTGGATTCAGTCGAAGTGCCATTCACAGCGTTATTTGTTTCTAAAGGGCATGCAATGATTTGTCACGACGACACCAAAGACAACGCAGGATTGCTCTGTTTCTAAAACAACAACAAATAACATGATATGTTTCCCTTTTTTTATTTCGTTATTTCATATACAGTCGAAAAACTACCATAACCTAAATATATTTTAGCCAAGCAGGTGCAGCCCCGAAAAATGGTAAAAATACTAAATTTGCATAAGCTGCGATTCCCGGGGTTCATACAAAAGTAAATTGCACGGCTTTGCCGGCCGTGCTTTACCGCTGTCAGAGCAGAAGTAACAACTCTTTTTTGAAACTATAATCAAGAAATGCCAAACTCCACATTCCAAATTTAATGCTAGTTTTTGAGAAAGAATCATGCAAAGTCACGGATTATGTTACTACCGGGGTAACATGTGAAATTATGTGGAATGGCCTTTGAACCGATTGTTTCGTACGAAGAAAAAACATTTTCTGAGAGGTTTCGTAAACTGTAACCACCAGCATATTAAATTTCTAGCTGCCTTATCTGCTAAAAATACAATAGGCCAGAGTGCCCGGCTGGGGGACCAGGTAATTTTTCTCACTCGCCCGAAGCCAAATGTTAGTGGCCTCAGGTGACCGGGCGCCGTTAGAGCACAGCCTTGCGTGGATTGTGGTAGGGGTTACCATGTCTGTGGATATGAACATCCAGCATGACTTCTTCAGGTGCCAAAACCTCAAGCCCATCTTGCCAATGAGTGTACCGGTAATTCTTATCCCAGGCTACTTTTGACAGCATGAGAAATATGAAACTGAAGACCAAAATATAATTGGAGGAAAAGATGTTTTTTTTTTAAATTTTAGGTCTTCTTTGGTTCCATTTTTTAACGATAAAATTTATACATTAGTCTGGTAATCAATGCAATCTTTATTTACCCCATAATTTTTTTGTGAAGTATTTGATAATTTTAATTATTGGCCCAAATTAAAAAGTAAATGAAGTAAGAGAAAAGAAAGACAGAGATTAAATAAACTTACATTCAAGAACACCTCCAACGGTATAGGACTTTTGTTTAGTACTATTATTGTTTACAATCTTCGGTTGATCTATGTTTTTGTCTGTTTTGTTAAAGACTGCATCTGGCAAGGGCTTGTATCAGGGGCATCCAAAAAGTGGAGTTCCTGTCTTTGATTCAAGGCAAGAAAATTCTTGTAAGTGAATTGATGTTATTTATTTGATACAACAAGAAAAATTTCCAGCTGGGTCTTAATTAATTTAATTAATTAATGCCCCATGTTTATCCATTCCAAAGACATTGCGCACCACATTGAATGTTGCACAGATGGAAAATCTGCAAATCACCGGTGAGGAGTACCCTATCAAAATGCTGGAACTATTTCAAATCAACAACACAAGTGTACAATGTTTTTGCGTGAACATGGGGCTTAAAGCTACCACATCCACTGTACTAATACATTTGCAGCTTTGCTACACTAAGATTCTCCCTCTTCTTTTTCCTTAAATTAAGGTGACTTAAAAATCAAACGGTTTGTCCTGAATGATAAAGAAAAAGCTTTGAAGGAGCAGTTTCTCAAAAGGTAACTTGTGTTGTAAATAGTTTGAAACCAGGCGTCATACATATTAGATGAAGTGGTAGTCGATCTTCTGGGTGAGTAGAGACTTGGAAAGAACTAAGCTTGATGGCACTGATTCCGAAAAGGAGTTTGGCTCTGGTTGTCAACGTGTGTAAGTTGTAGTTTAGAATGAATTTTCAGTTCAGTCAGTCTGATGCCTCATCATTATTTCTGACAATTGTAAATAATTTAAGGTGAGAATAATATTATAAACTTTAAGGTTAAAACGATTTCCACTGTTTATGAGCAATATATTTCCCTTGTTTCCTGTTTCCTAGGATTTAGAAAACAAAGAAAGGTGGGACTCAAACTAGGATGAAATTAATTAATGAAATGAGTTTTATTTTTGATCTACAGCATGTACACATGTACAGGGGGATGTATGTGTCAATTCTAAACTCTGCCAGATGATCAAACTTCATCAAAGTTTTAAATAACTTGAAGTTTTAGAAAAATGAATTACGTATTTAATATGGAATGATACTTTTTAGCCAGGGCACTTTGATGTATGTTCCCCCCTGTTAACAGTCAGGCTCTTTTTATCTTATTTGGTGGGCTGATGAGCAAGGGATATGTTAAAGAGACCTCCGAGATGGGTTGAATCTTCCTTTAATTCAAATGCTCTCCACCATCTTGGACATGTACTTGCTTGCTCATATGTATGATGGGGGTGACTTGAGACTGCTGTTTCCTGCACATTTCCCTACAGGAGTTCTGGTGTCTTCCAGTGCGACCACAGAAGTCAAACAATATATATAGCCCCACAGTCAATTTCAACCAAGGGTAGCCTCTGATCTCTAAATACTTGAATCTGCTCATCCGCTCAGCAATTACAACACAAAACAAAATTGCTTCTGCTAGTGGATATATTTTATTTTCTTCACAAACAGACAAGACCAAAGAAAACCTTCGAAAAAGGTTGTGCAGCCAACACTTGTTTCAAGTATTGCTGGTGACACAAGAGATGCTCAAGATTCAACAGGTGGCTCAGATGTGAATCCTGTGGCAACAGCCGCAGCTATTGCTGCAGCAGCCGCTTCAGCAGCAACGGGACCTTTCCTTCAGGTGCAGTAGGAATAACCCTGCTTGTTTCAAAATTTATGTCATTAATCAAGACAAGAGCCCCAGGACACTTCCAGTCTCACTTCCAGGGGTCAATGGGACTTTTTGACTGGTTAACCCATTTACTCGATCCTCAGGTGACCTTGGAGTTAACGAGTAAAATCATCTGGTGTCATACATAAACAACAGCTAATTTCGTAAATTTTGCATGTGTTTTAGATGTCACGTTCGACATCGGTTCCAAGATGTTTCTAGCTTACTGTAAAAAGCTAAAGGGTGGAAATTGTACCGTTTGGACTTCTGTGTAACTCACAGAAAGCATCGAAATAGCTTGAAATTACGTCATACCAAAACCCCACCAGAATCCAGTTTATCGCTGGCCATTTTCCATTCACACCACATTTAATTAAATGCAAAAGATAGTCTTCCCGTACTAATGTACAAAGTGACTGTATCGCAATACAATGACAACCAGCTCAACAGTTTGGAAAATAATTATTGGTGATACACTCCTGGCAGTTAAAAAAAAAACACCTTTTCTAGCTTTCAAGACCCACCAGATCTAGAATTGCAACCTTTCCCACTTCCCCCCTCCCTACCCCCTTTTTTTGATAAGGTAGGGGGGCTGCAGTGTGGGAGATACATGTAATCTATTAAGGCCCCAGAAGTGTCTCTTCTAATTTTGCAAATTGTTGTAGCAGCCTTGCTGTTCAAAACCAAGGTGGAAGCCTAATCCCCACCATGTATTATACAGTCATGTGTTTTAGTAACTAGACATTTAAAGAGAGGGAGAAGTACTTATGTTTACACCTTTTGATGTTCATTAACCCCTGAACTGTCCTCAATTGACAATTAAAATCGTCTGGCATTAGACAGAGTAAAATCTATTAGTTTCACTCCTTGGAGTCAGTAGGTTATTAAAGTTGTGTTAACATTGAAATCGTCAATTGAAGGTGAATATTAAAATAATTAAAACCCTTATGTGACAAAAGAAACCAACAGACTGGCATTTGCATGTTATTGGCATTCAAAAGCATTGACGGACAAACCTTTCAACGTTCATTTCAGGGAAATGAATTTTCATTTTTTTTCCAAAATGATAACCGAACGCAAGGGCTGCACCAGGGAATATTGGCCCGAGAAGTTTGGTCTGTACAAAAATGACTGACAATTATTGTACTGCTGTGGTAAAAAAATTACTGTGTTTTGCTCAAGTTGAATTTCTCGGGAGAGAGAAAAATATGGAAACAAACAGTTTCCATGGTCCATGGCAATGGTCTATACTGTAAAATCCCGATTGAAAACCAGCCAATCAGATTGCTCCATAAAAAAAATTTAGCTTGAGGATTGCTTGTAATATAATAAAGCTTAATAATACAAAGAATCACTTGCATCCTTTGGAAATCGTTTTTCTTGAAGAGATTATTGCATCTTTACATGACCACTTTGATTAGGTTACATGTACAGTACATTCCTCACTGAGGTGAGACAAACAAATTAGCATGATCACAATAACATTTAATTTTGGAAAAGAAGTTTCAAATGTGCTTTATGACTTATCCCTTTTGTTTTCAGTCATTTAAATATAGAGGTAAGTGCATTTGCTTCTTAAGAAGATTGCACTGACTGTAACCAAATAGGATGCTTCAGTTTCTTGATGTGTTCACAAATGGCTTTTTGAATCCGGAAGATGGTTCAATTTCCAAACCTTTTTAAATCGGCTTTAACACTTCACCGTATATACCATAAAACAAATTTAAGTTGATTATGTTTCATTTCTGAGGAAAGGTTATTAGTTGGTGTTGTAGGGAAAATTTTAATCTGTGGTAATGACATTGATGGCATGAAGACGTCAGAGAAAGGAAGAAAATAATGCGATTCAGTTCTAATAAATACAGGAATTTGAACCATGTCATCCTTTGAGGGTGAGACTCAGATGCAGTGTACCGTAACACTGCAGATGATTGACAAACTGAATCGATCTACTTGATGAAGCCGTAACACTTACATGTACAAGTGACACCCGTGACAGATGTTACCTGATAGATAATAATAATTCTTGACTTAAGGTCTGTTAACAGACCAACCTGCGAGGAGGTGTTATTCAAACTTTGCCTGGGTAAAAGACACTGCTCAACCTTGGCCCCAAACCTGGGACTTACATGTAGAGACTAAGCATCTTTTGGAGGATTTAAGGTTGGCCTCAATGACTGCAGATGCCTGCATTCCTCCCAACACTTCCAAAATCCCAAAGTCTTTCAAAAAACCCTCCAGCCTATTAGACACTACACCCAGACGAGCAACCACCAAATGGCATAATCTTTGTTCACACATCATGATGCATCTTCCTGATTTCCTTTGCCACAGTAGAGTAGTTGGTGATTCGTCATCCTCTTTTAGTCACGTGTCAAGTGCCAAGAAATTGACAAACGTCCACTGCTGAGCCGCTTGCTCCACCACAGTAATGTCTCTGTCCAGTTGATTATAAATGTTTTATCTTCTGTGTTGTCTTGACACTCCTCTATCCTACCAGATCTCCAAATTCCCATGCACCGACATCCTCAAGTCATCCAGAACCTCCTTGTACCACACACAAGCAAACTTCACACCATAATTCCGACAAAGCTCCCAGTACATCCTCAAACCCATCCGATCCAAAATGCTATGATCTCAATCAAATAATTTAATACCAGTTTGGACTTGCTATTCACATGAGGCCAACCTTTAACCCTTTGACACCCATTCGGCCTAAACCGGACAGACTTTGTATTTTATTCTGTCTAATGCCAGACTATTTTACTCGTCAATGGGGAACCCCTGGGAGTCGCTGGGTTAATCGCTCACTGAAAAATGTCCCCATCAATAAAGGAAATGTGATACTTTTTTCTCTCTACAGCTGCAGCATTCTTTAGAGGCTCAGATTGCAGCTCTCGTCAGTAATTTAGAAGTCTTGCATCAGAATCAGGGCAGACAACAGGAACGACAAGACAATAAAAGGGAGAGTGAACTGCAGCAACAAATGGAAGAGCGACTAAAAAGGCTGGAAGATTTACAAAAAGAGATGCTGCAAGCACAGGTAAATGAAATACCTTTTTAATGGCACTTCACTTACGTCCAGAAATGCTTGTAATTTATTTTTTTACATAAGGACTGGAGTTTGGGGAGGGGGGTGGGGGAGCATTTTGTGATGTTGACTGTCTGTATTCCCAGGTGTACGTGATGTTGAAATTGGGGAGGAGAGGAAAGTAGAACTTTGCGAGGCTTATCAAAATCGTCGTGCATCGAATTATGTGCATTTTTTGACATAGGACATAATAATCTGCAGCACAAATGATGCTAGTTTCAGGGTTTGCCTTCTTTGCTTTTACTCACTAGTATGCCTGAATAATGTACTTAGCTAAAATATTAAATTTTAAGCGTATTAGCCTTTCAAAGGGACTATTTAAAAAAAAAGCGTATGAGCTGTACCAAAGGACTATTTCTGCTTCTTTGCTAAATGCTTCACCAATAATAAATAATCTGTGGATTTTCTTTTTTGCTGAAGTTTCAAATTACCGATATGCTTTTTTAATAGCCAGAGAGCTGGACTGGCACCTGTTGTCCTTTTTGCAAATACAAACCAAAAAGTGAACAAAAAATTGATATGTGCAAGATGACGACATTCCTTGAATTTCTGGAAAAGGGTAACCATTTATGATTTTGGAGTATTAAAACTTACAGGTCTAAAATAATTGAAACTTGTGGCAGAACTAATTATTTGTGGTTTTAGGTGCACATTCTTTCTAAGGTAACTTTACTATCAGTGAATAAACGCTTTAAGTGTTTGTATTCAAAATGTCAGCCTCAGCTAAGGAGAGTGTTCGTTTTATAAAATTATACTACCAATGAGGCAAAGACAATGAGCTTCACTCTCTTCTGGGACTTAAGGACGTTTGCGGGAAAATTTTCTAACATTAATTTTTTCTGCAAATTTTACCATTGAAAGATGACGAGTTAGTGATGTCAGAAATGTAAAAAAAAATGGGGGGTCACTAACTTCGTTTTGAAGAGAGCTTGCCCGGAAGAACACCCTAAATCTGAAAAATCCGGCTTCTTTAGCAAATAAGGCCACAGTGTCTGTAAGCCCAAAAATATTGCAATTACATCTTTGAAGTGAAATGTTAACTACCAAACTTTGTTTAAGTGGACCCATCAAGTGAATTTAGTGAACTGTTGAGGTTCCTTGAAGAACAAGTTCGCATTTAGTGACCATAGTTTCATGCGCTTTGCAGCCGCAAGATGGCAGGATTCCATGTCCCGAGGAAAGAAAACTTGAAATTTTTTTGACTTCCCACGTTGATTTTTTGTTCATTTTTGGACAATGTGGAGATAATTGTAAATAAAATCTGTTTCTGAAAAGAAAAGTAGGGGTCACCGAATATCCAAGATCGTTAAATCCAAGCAAAGCTATAGCAATGGCCATCTGCCCTATCATTGTTCATTTTAGTACTTAGCGCGCGCACTCGATGCATGACGTGGCATGTGAATTTGCGTGCGCTGTAAGGATGCGCAGTAGCAATGGGCGCGAACGTCCTTAAGTGAATCCGGGATATCATCTCTGAGTCAGCAAAGGCCATTCTCGGTTTTACAAAGAGCAAAAATCAAGATTGGTTTTATGAGAATGATCAAGAGGTCAGCCGCCTCATTGACGCAAAACGCCTCACGTGACTGGCCCCCAGTCCCCTGGTCTCCCGGTCCGGCCCCCCTGGCTCCCGAGAACGACACCCGGTCTCGTCTCAAAAAGTGTCGATACCAAGAACTTAATCTTGAGACAATGTCAGACCAAGCTCAGAGAGATTCAGAACACATGGTGGCAGCACAAAGCTAGCGAACTCCAACAGTATGCAGATACTCGCGATCTTTGAAACTTCTATGCAAGTACAAAACAGCTCTACAATCCAGCACATACATCAACTGGAACCCTCCAGGAAGACTAAGGCCGCGGATTTCACAACCGTCCTAACCGTCCCGACGGACGCGCTTGACGTCCTCGAACGCTGAAAGATCACTTCTCCGTGTTACTGAACCAGGAATCCACTGCTGCAGAAGATTTCTCATTCATTTGAGAAATGTCCCATCTTATTCCCATCAACCCTGTTTGAGTCAACTGCCATCTCTTGTGGAGTTTGAGAAATCAATGAAGAGAATGCCCCCAGGAAAGTTCCGGGGCCCCGACAACTTTCCATACGAACTGATTCAGCATGGTGGCCTTCTGCTGAAAAGCCGCCTCTTCACTCCCATCTTGAAAATGTGGGAAAACGAACAAATTTCGAAATACCTCAAAAACTCCGATCGCATAGCCTGTGGAAACTATCGTGGCATTTCTCTTCTCTCGATCGCTGGCAAGATCTTCGCCTCTTGAACAGATTGCAAGTAGTTGCAGAGGAACTCCTCCATGAGTCCCAGTGTGGCTTTCAACAAGTCCACGGCGCCATCGATATGATCTTCTGTGTCAGACAAATACAAGAAAAGAGTAGAGAGCAATAGAAACCACTATTCTTTGTTTTTTTACGATCTGGAGAAAGCCCAAGTCCCAAGAACAGCCACGTGGATGGTCCTCTGAAGACTTGGACGTCCATATCGCTTTGTAGGCCTCATCCCAGTCAAAATGTTTTTGAGTTGTAGGCAAGCTGGCTATAGTAATAGGCAGCAGAGGCCCAAGGCCGCTGCTTCAAGGGCCAGAGGCCTTTGCATGCTAGGGGGGTCTTGGGGGCATGCTGCCCTGGAACATTTTGAAAATATTGGCTTCAAATGGTTGCATTTGCTGCATTTTAGGGTAAACTGAGCTCCTATTAGATGCCATTAAGATAACAGTAATGAATTAAGAGTCACACAAGACCTTCAGTTTTCAAATTAGAGTTATATTCCGCCAGAAGCATTATTGGAAAAAAAGTATAACTATATTACAAGCAAGTACTTCTCAACTGTGAAAGTGACAAACTCATTTGCTGAAAGTTGCCTCATAATATATTATTGAGTCAGTTAAACTGAAGGCTTCATATCTTTAAATCATTTGAGCTATATATAATCTCAATGCAAAGCTATGGGCTTCCGGGGCTACATACTTGATAGCGTGTGAAAAAATTTAGAAATTTGCGGAGTCCCTGCGCCAACGTCAAGAGATCGTTTGGACGCCATCTTGTTTGTACCTGCAAAAACCGTGACCGCTGACAATCCATTCGGCTCACGTTCCCACGCAATGAGCGCGTTTCTGCAGAAGCGATCGTGTGCGGCTAGGGTTTACGTGGGGTATTTTTTAGTTACAATTTGAACTGGAAGTTTAGAAGAGACCTTATATCCTGAGAAAGGATGAAGGCTCGTAGTATGCAGTCGAAACGTAGTGATGAACAACAACTCGAACAACCTCATCCTGAATACAAGTCTAACAAGTGTGAATTCGAAGTTAGCTGCAGATATTGCGTTGTCGGCGGCCAAATAGCCGGCTGCCGGCACATTTTGACTGGGATGAGGCCTGATTCGTGCACTGCATGGAAGTATGTCTTGACGTGTATTCCATGACAACAGGCTGACGGATGAGTTCCCCTTTTGATCAGGTCTGAAGCAGGGCTGCGTCCTAGCCCCTACACTCTTCTCCCTGTACCTGGTAATGAAGCATCGCCTCAGATGGTCTGGGCACGTCGCCAGGGTGAGTGATGCTCGGTTGCTGCGACAACTTCTCTGCTGCGAGCTCTCCACTGGGTTACGCCCAAGAGGACGCCGTCTCCTTCGCTACAAATATTAGCGCAAAGCTACATGAAAGAAAAATTGAATCGACCCAAGGACATGGGAGACAACTGCGGCAAACCGATCTGGCTGGCGACAGTCCATTTTCCTCGGAATTGCCTTGTTTGAAGCAGTGGAGTCGCAAAGCCGAAGAGAAACGTGATGCGCGAAAACGCCGCCTTGCAGCCTCTCGTTCCCCGCCCACTCTCCCATATCCTCACTTCCCTCGTAAATTCTATGCAATGATTGGCCTGCCAATCCACCTCCGAGGTCCTCAAAGAAGAGGAGACGATACTGTGAGAAGAAATTGATTCTTGGTCACGAACTGACGCCGCCGCAGCGTTGACGACGACACCTACCAATGAGGCAAAGACAATGAGCCTCACTCTCTTCTGGGACTAAAATGAAATGCCACATCTAGGCTTTTTAGATTGAAGTCCCTCAATTATGTTAAGGACGGTGCCAACTACTGTTATTGTGCATACTTGTACTGGTACGTTTTGCACATCTCGAGATAAGTTCGGATTTCCTATGGGTGATGCTTACTAATACAGGGATATTATTGCGTCGTTTAAAACTATGCGGAGAAAGCAGAATTTAGAAAGCGCTCTTGGTATCCAAAAAGAAAGTTGGGGGCAACCATGAATTTTCAGAGACAATTAAGTCAGTTTCAAATTGGGAAAGCATTTCACAAATATTATTGATTAATTATCTTTGAAAAGTGCATGGTTACCCCCAGTTTTCTTTTTGGATTTCAACAACACTTGTTAAGATCTGCTTTTCCCGCATATTCATAAACCACTCAAAAATAACTTTGAATTAGTAGGCACCGTCCTTAAAAAAGACACTTTGCATGTGATTTATTTGTAGGCTGAAGGTTATTAAAATGAATTTTTCACAATTCTGCAAAAGTCTTGTCGATTTTCTTTTCAGATTTGAATTTGTTACAGTGTAGCTGTGGTGATTTTAGTTAGCGCAGCTCTGGAATTAATTTGCCCCCCTCCTAATAATTGCACCACCGGCAGCACAAA
>NC_090894.1:41613444-41635944 GCF_036669925.1 Montipora capricornis
CAAAATACACTTAGGGCGTTTTTCCGGTGTAGAGAGATTAGATCTCAAAACGTGTGAAAACTAATTACCTGTTGATCGATGAAGTGAGGGCTCTTCTTACATAGACAACAGCAATTTATCTTGCTCAAAGTATGAGTCTTTATCACTAGCGGTGAGCGCTGAGAGCCTGAGGCCCATTCTTTATTAAATACTTTTGAGGTTTTCCGTTTCACTTGTTCCACAACCAACAAATCGACTACGCGTGACAAACTAAATCGCGCGATGCAAAGGGAAAACATGCTGTGCTTCTATCACGTGACTTTTAGTGACAGTTTAATTGATAACGACAACTTGTTGGCAGCTTCTCCTTAGAGATAATTTATTCATAGAATCGTTTTGTCTAGAAGAAACCTTTTTTCGTGGAACTTTTTGCAATTAAAAGAACTCAATGAGATGAACCTGGAAATATCAAAAACTAGAGTTTGGCAAAATCATCAATTTTGGGATATACTGATACCTTAATTGGGACGTGATTGTGTCTGGAATTTGTCTGGCACCGTTGCAATTAACAAACCTGCGGCGAAATGCATTTTCTGTTTTTGTGTCCGTTAGCACAACAGTTTCCTAACATCCAGATTGCATGCTCCAATCCTTAGGGCACTTTCTCTTTGTCAGAACTGGCCGGCGAGGCCATGGTAATCCTTCGCATTCTTCTGGAGGAGTATATATCATCCTCGATGTGTGTTAATCTGAAGGGGTTGTAGAGTTAGTCCTTCCAAATGCCTGGTCTGGCCGGTCAGTTCTGTAAAATGGAAAGATTTCCTAATTGACCGCGACCTAAATTAATACCCCAAAAGTTAGACTCCCCTTACGCCATGAAATTAGGGCACCCCAAAGACAAGGGTCATTTCTTTCGGGATTTTACGGTATTCCAATCCTCATATGCGAAATTATGAAATATCATGATATATTTGAACGAAGGAATAAACATGAAATGAAAGTTAGAAACCGATGCCAGCGATGTCGATTCGTAGTTTTCAGGCATGATCTTCTTGTCTGATGCCTCCTCGATTTTTTCTATTCAATTTTTTTCTCCTTCAGGGCGAGGTCTCGTCAGAGAACTTGTGTCCCAGGACCCTGCGGCCAACCGCTTCAAGACGAGTCTCAAAACGGAGAAACCTCCTGATAGGTATATTAACATTTCTTAAATTCATTATTTCCACTGCGCGGGAAACAAGACTTGCTATTAAATTTATTTTGCACGTCTTGAAGCATAACACGTGTGAACAAGAACGGCCCTTGAGCTTGTTTAGTTAGAGGTATATCTTCCATTCATCGGCTATTAATTCCTAAAGGTGTCCAGTTGAAGCCGTCTGAATTTTTCTGGTGTCTAGTTAAGTGCGGGGATCACTTCTACATTTCGTCTATAACCCGCTCTTTAAATATATACGTTTCTTTCAGTCATCGAGTACTTGACGAGAACAAACGAGCCCAATAAATTGACCTGTTCCCAACTGAGTGGCTTCATAGTTCAGTTGGTAGAGCACTGAATAGACCACTTTCGATATATTAAAATTCAGTCCGAAACAAAAGGCATCATCTCGAGGCTCTGGGGAATAAATATAAGGATTTGTATGAGCTTAATCTTCAGAGCCTCGAGATGATGCCTTTTGTATCGGACTGAATTTTAATATATCGAAATTGGTCTATTCCGTTGGAGCCACGTGAATTTTTCAGCTGTCTACAAGTGGCAATTGCTTAAATTTTCCAGTAAAGTTCGAGGATCACGAGTCTACATTTCGGGTATGCGTTGTTTATCTAATCCTGCATTTGTGGTAGCCCAGTCGAGTCTCTTGTAGCTACGTGGTAGAGTATCCGATCCGTTAAACTGATGGACATTGATTTCGAAGTTTGTCCGCGTCATTACCGGTAAATTCGTCATCCCATTCATTTTCCTTAAGAACTTAATCGTATACTCTCCAACTCAGTTGAAATGTGTCTCCAGTTGACAGCACATGCAGTCTTGGCAGTATGTCTCGACAGTTAGCACTTGTTTAATTGCCAAACTTTTTAATGGCGCAAACCTATATAATTGTTAAAAAAAAAAAACATTCAAGACTAAGTTCTTTTTTTATGTTACAAGTGAAAACCAAACTCAGTTCCGTGTAAACCACTCTCTATAATGTTGATCCTATGGCGTTACCCTAGGGGAGAATCACACCCCTTTAGTTCATTTGAACCTATCCGGGAGGGATCAAAATCTGCTAATGTCATTCTTAGTTCTTAGTTAAATACACTCACAAGTAGCACATAAAGCTAATACTAGGAGGACATAAAAACTGCGACAGCTGCTACAACCAGTCAAATAAGATTAAACTCAAAAAGAAAAGAAATTCAGTTTAAAGCACAGCTTCTTGAGATGTAATGGCACCGCGATGTCCTGAATCCCCGTAATCCTTTCTCTCGCACAGCCGCAACTGGTAGTAAACTTCCAGATAAAGGAATAGCTGTGTTGAAGAACGCGGCATTGCATCATGGGTAATGGACTCTTGTGATAAGCTACATTAGGACGTCTATTAGGACTAGGATACATAACAAATTCAGATGGCATATGATGGTTCATAGAGCGGTCATAATTGAGTGCAGTAGCCTGATCAGCTTAAAGACGTCTGTGTTCCAACGTAGCCCAGTCGTTGGAACCGCTTTTCTGATTTGGACCTTCATGTTCCATAAAAATTGATTTTGGCACTTTTTCGACATTGCTCGAAGGCCAGATTCCACAAAAAGAAAGGTTACCCGTGAACTTCTTTCACTCGCGTTTTTGACTTAAAACCAGAAATTTCGAGCTACGATGGAATGCGGTCCATCAGGTTTTCGGTATTACCGGTACTTATTTTTAGGACGGATACTGCCAGATTTTTGTGGGAAAAATACGTGGCCGTGTTGTTTTTTGCCTTGCTCCTTGATTTTGCATTGAAGGATTGTGCGACGACTTGGTTGACGACCAACTAAAGGTGCTGTGGTCATGAGACCCAATCCGCCATAATTTGGCGGGACCTGTATTCTTAATTTAGGCGATACAGTAAACTGATGGGCCAAAGGCCAAACGAGAAAGATGGACAATTCGGTGTCCAGAGAGGTAGGACTGACGGCTTGCCCAGGGCAAAGGTCCTTTATAGTCAGGGTCCTTGTTTAAACATTTTGGCGGCGCTTTAGGGTTGTGGCCATGTTTACCCACCGTTCAGCCGCCATCTTAGCGGATACCTCTCAAGGAGAATTGCAGCTAGCTACAAGTTACGCTTTTTAACTGTCACTTTATATTTAGAGGTTTTTATCACTTCATAATTACACTTCGTTTTACACCACACCCACCAGCGGTTTATTTCCTTTTGAAAATGGCTGATAATAACCATATATGACGTATCTGCGGTCGTTATGTCAGTGGGAGCGATAGAATTGCGGCCTCCTTTTGTTTCATGGTCACGTAGAGTTGAATATGAAAATGTTCAAAACATGGCACTGTTCTCCGACTTGCCTGTCGAGTAACGGAAGGTGCTTAAGAATTTCTAAATGAGTCTCCGTGAACTTCGGATAGACGCACCTAAGTCATTGTTATTTCAAGCAATTTAATAGAAATTCAAAGCATCGCGGATACTATCTCCAAGAATACTCTCGAATCTCTGGTACTGGTTTTCATGAAAAGGTTTAAACTGTTCGGAAATGTGAAATTAGTTTTCTTTTCAAGGAATTGTTTCAATTCTTATTTCTTATTTCTCCCCGACATTTCCTTGAGGAAATATTGACGGCCTTTTTGAGCGCAGTCACGGTCTAATGGCATTTCTGCATATGATAAAAATAAACGACACAGGAAAGGAAGTTTTACTGATAGAGTGGCGCACGAGAACATCCGGTGTTTTTTCAAGAGCTGGAAAAACCGGATGCTATCTCATGCACCAGACCAACGTGCGGCCTGTCATGTGTTGGTATTTCGACTGGAACGAAAATTATTAAAGGACACCTGCTTCAACATCTGCTGATTGCGTCACAACCGGTTAGCCTTGAGTGACGAGTGTTGTGTATGAGAACGTATCTTCTGTTTTGCTCTCAATATTCGTAACACTCGTATTAATCAAGAAGCGATCCTCGAAAGGGTTTCCAGCCGAGCGCGCGCGCGTAAGCCACGCACGCAATTCTAAAAGCTGCTCGGGTCAGCTCATGATTCAAAATGGTTCACCAGAAATAAAAACAAGTACCGCTAATTTCGTTCACCTTTCTTCTCATTTCTATATATATGGAATATAAATAGACATCTCCTATTCACGAAAACTACGAAAGTTGTACATAAAACGGTTTAATGGTCACTTAAATCCGTTTGTGTTGGCCTTTAGCTTCACTCGCGCGTGCACTCGAATGAGCGGGTGACGCATGCGTAAATGCTGATCTTGTAACTCCGTCATTTTTCCTGATTTTGCAACTTTACTCGTTTATACTGCTTCCGGACGGTAAATTTTTTTCAGTTTTTTGCATGTTAGCTTAGATTAATTTGAAGCGTTTGTCTTTCAAATTAAAAACAATTCTGTAGGTGAAAAAAAAAAAATTAGAGACATTTCACAGAAACTTATTTTTCTGAAAAACTGACCTACAGGTTTTGTTGAATTTTAAATATTTTAGAGATTATTTATAACATTATCTGGTAATGCTGAATATTTTAAGGCTCAAAGAAATGCCTTATATCGTTGCCATGGCAACGTTATTTTGGAGGAAAATGTGATGTGAGAAATCTATGATGGGTACTTAATAACCTGGCCAAATTTGGTCTTGATATGATTACCCTAACTGTATCTAAGAACAGAATATGTGTATTTGTTTGAAAACAAGAGAATCTATTTCGAACCTCCTTAAGGACGGTGCCTACTAATTAAAGATAATTTTGCCCCGGTGTGTGATTATGCAGGAAATGTAGATCTTAACAAGTGTTATTGAAATCCAAAAAGAAAATTGGGGGTAACCACGCATTTTTCAAACATAATTCATGAATAATATTTGTAAAAAGCTTTAAAATACAAAGCAACGTATGGCGTTCTTTTTCAAATTGAAGCATAATTATCTCTCAAAAATGCATGGTTACCCCCAATTTTCTTTTTGGATACCAAGAGTACTTACCAAGATCTACTTTCTTTGGATAGTTTTAAACCGCGCAAAAATATCCCTGTATTAGTAAGCATCACAGATAGGAAATCCGAGTATCTCGAGATGCGCAGAACGTATGTGCAACAACAATAGTAGGCACCGTCCTTAATTAAACACCTGAAAAATTCATTTGGCTTTAACGGGATCTGAATTTTCAGGTGTCTATAAGAAACAATAGGCCTTTTCACGGTTAGTTTTTCTCATTTGCATCACAATACAATCTAGCACGTATGTGAGGCAATTTCGGGAGCACACATTTTTAAACTTTACCAAATTTGAATGAATCACAAGAAAAACAAGGATTTTTGTTGCCAACAGAATATCAAAACTAAGCTTTCCCTTGTCTTTTTAGAGTTAGGATGAAGCAGGATTCGGTAAAATGAAAATGCCCTCTTGGTGAAAGCGTTAAGTTTCTTCCGTAACCATAGTTAATGCATGGCGACGGTTATGAAACTCGACAAGTTCCTTTGTTTCATGTTTTTGACCTGATCCTGCACAAAACACACCTTTTTTCGGGAAGATAACAAATCGAATCTTTCAATTAAATTGTGCGCAACTAATTTGCAAACCCGTGCGAAGCGGAAACAAAAGATTGTGCAGGGTCAATTCAACATCGATCGCGACAACATTGTTCTCGCTTTTGAATGGTTTTAAGGTTTCATAACCAGCCCCTCGATTAACTGTGTCATAACTAACACGACACACCTGAACTGTTAAAAAAACTTCCTTTTCCGCTGAAACGAACATTCATGCGCTGCTTTGGTGCTTCGTTTATCATGTGGCTATCTTCCCTGATTCGAAAGTCTAACTAGTGTTTCCTGTTGCACTCCAAGCAATCGTAGACATTTCAAAGGTGCGATTCCCGTATTGCGAAATAGGCTTGTGGCGCCAAAGTCTAATATTAATACAATTTGCGACATACTGGTTTTTTGTGGTACGTGTTTTTTACGCTGTCGTTGTGTTTACTCGAAGTTTCCGAGTTCTTCTGCATCCCACCGGATGTCTTTGCGGGCGCGAACTTTGCCATTTTGCTTGCTCTTGTCACACTACAGGAAACCATAAACTGTGATTTAGTTGCAGCACAAAAGGATGCCGAAATAGCGATTGTCCGGAAAAATGAATACAAAAGATTTATGAGCGCTTGACTTGAACTCTTTAGTTACCGACAGTTCAGTTTCTAAGTGTTTAAAGTTAGCCGGTCGTTATAGCAGGAGCTTGCATGTTCCGTTTTTGTTGCCTCAAGTGGCTTTTCAGGAACTTTGTTAAATAAACATTTTTGTTCGTTTTTACTAGCGTTTCGGAGCCGAGCAACGCCTTATTGCAAGCCCGGTTGAACATTGGCTAGAAGAAAAAATTTCAACAGCAATTAAGGACTTGATACTAAGAAGAGCCTTCTCGCAGGCTACAGGGCGTGGTTAGCAAATCAGACACTGGTATCATTTTTGAACAGTATCATATAACTCCGTCGTGGTCTTCCATCTTTGAAAAGAGCCGTCTTACACCGTTATTGTGGAAACGGAACGCAAAACAATGCAAGCTAAGGGGGTGTTTTTAGCTATTTGTATTTGCTCCTTGAACTTATTAATTGTTCTGTTGAGTTGTCTTTGACGTGGGCGTCGCTTTGTGTTGCGTTCGGATGCGATATTTATTTCGAATGGCGCCATGCACGATTTGAGAAACAGATACGGTTTTTTTTTCTATTCAAGTTAACAATTGCTATTGTCTGCTGCTTGAAAAGCCAGAAAAAAAATCTTTTGAATTTTCGGTCTGTATGTGTTCAAGCCTAGTCTTGGTACACGTGAAGAGAAGTTTTGTGGCGAAAACAGCGTCCTCGTGTCGTGTCGTAAGAGCAGAAACAACTTATTTTGCTTACGTGAAGATCGTAGATTCCACCACACCCAACATGAAATCCCAATAATTTAATCAACGCTTGAGAAATCTCGAGGAAGGTCAATGTCATCTGAGATTGATGAACACTTTTGATACGTGCTTTTGATATGTGCTGTGTAATTTCCGGTGGACTTTGGTTGTCAGTTTTAAAGTGTTGGATATCAGTGGCAAAGAAAACTATTATCCAGTAGACGTTAAAATGAATCCATAAATCAAGGACGGTCGTAAAGAAGAATCTAGACCACAACTTGCATGTTGGACCGTGAAGCACCAAAGATGTAATCGTTTGAATTGCTTGACTTATTATAAGAGAAATGTTAAGATATATATGTGACTCCTTTGCCCACAGCTCTTACTTCTTATCATTGCTACAGCACATAACCCGCGCATGCACAGTAGGTGCTATGGGTTATTATAATCAGTAGTATTTTTTAGATTTTGGAGTGTTTTCTGTGGCGCCCACTGAGAGACGATGATGCAGTTCTTAATATATTTAATGTTTCTTTTCCTCACATCGCTGAGGCAGTCAATTTGAAAACAGTGTAAATCGTTCCGACTTGAACTTCAAATAAGTTCCAGTAATTGTGGCAAAATGAGATTTCTACAACTGCGTTTTGTTCTGAAACGACTCCATGCGCTGGGTCTTGGTCATGCACTAATCCTATGACCAACATCACTTTACTTCACTCCCTTCTCCTAAATATGTTCTGAGAGGAGGAGAGATGATTTCATCGCGCAAGGAAACGTGATACTGTTATCGGGCAGGCTGTCAGGAATTCGGCGGGAAATTTGCCAAAAGAAGATGAATGTTGTTTTGATGGTACGGTGACTTCTGTCTTGCACGTGCGTTTTGCTCTGGTTTGTGAAACGTGTCGTTCTATTTTCGCTTTTACCGTCGTTGAACCCGGAAAGGGTCAGAAGACGCTCACAAATTTTTGGCAAGTCGCCCTAAGTTACTGCGTTCTTTTCGATCTTTCACCCAAGATGGGGTTTAATTTGTTATACAAACAATCTGCAATGAATGCTGTTTCAAGCCTGGGGACTATTACACCTGTGGTTGCATCACTGGTAAAAAAAGCAGACATCCATTGCCCTTTCATCTGATTCACCATTTTGTTATTGATAAATGGTCTTTAAATCGGCAAACAAAAAGTTTCCCTTCAATCGCTGTAAATGGTTGATAGTTTTTTGGCAGGTTAGTTTTCAATGCTGAGTTTTCTTGCTCGAGTACGGCAAGAAAATAACACCCTTCGCTCACAGCGTGTACGGTTTGCGTTGGATCGCGTGCACATGACTTTATTTAAAGGGATTTTTTGTCATGAGATGAACTAAAAAATCCACTCTTGTTTTTTTTATTGAATATGACTCTTTTGACAATGAAATAAATGTAAACTGTTTGGTTCCATAACAATGGTGTTTTTTCATCCGAGCACCTATTGCATCTGAAGAATAACTATATTGATTTCGCCCTTTCGATGCATTACAGCTTTTATTTTTACTTTCGTGTTTGTGCACCGAAGTAATGCGCGAACAGATACGCCCAGGCGTGTCTTGCAAAAGTCAGAATATAATAATCGACTTAGAAAATTTTTTAAAACATTGATGCCACTAGTTTGCTAACAGACGTTTTGGTAAAGGCTACTGTAGCTAAAACTATTTTAATTAAATATGATTCTCGTGACGTGCAGCGTTCCAACTTTATCTCGGGTGTTAAAATTGCTGCGATTTCGCGTGTCCACTTTGTGAAAAGTTATCACATTTACTTCATTCGCTGAGCAGTGATGAATGAAACGTTTCATGTTTCTCTATAAGGTGATACTTCTTTGTCACGAAAAGTGTTTACAAGCTTGAAAAGCCACCTGGGCGTCTGGAAATGACGCAACTTTTTAAAAACGATTTGACGCGTAACTCATTTGCGCTGTCATTTAGTTCCACCCTTTGTCAAAATGCGATCCAAATTTGCATGTCATGTTCTCAAATAACACGTTTAATATGGGCCGGCGATTTGAGCTGTGTCAACTTATCAGTGTCTCGATCACCTCTGGAGTGCATTCAAAAAAATTTTTCTAAATAACAAAATGCAAACACGCCATTCATGCTTCAAATTTTTTTCTTTGGATAAATATGATATTGAGCAATGTCTGTTTGCTGTTTGATCGGATGGCGCCATCTTTTGCAATTTAAATGTGGTATTCATTACGAGAATCAATATTTCACGTGCAATTTATTGTCTCCGCGAACACTCAACCATTCCCTATGGTTGTTCCCGGGAAAGAAAGCCTAAAGCACGTAAAACTCATCCAAAGCGGCGGCCTCTGATGTTATCATTCTCAATAATTTCCTTGGGTTGGTTCCCAAGGATACCTATAACGTCATTGTATTACATTCTATGCATTATTTACGTGCGTCAGTGTCTTTGTTACTGAAGTTTCTCGAACGAACATTGGTGATCTGTGAATTTTCTTGTTTCATTCCAGCGTTGTTGCGACACAAATGATTGAATGAACTTCGAATTTTCGACAGTCTTATACGTCAATGTCAAAACGACAGGATATGTATTATTTCTCCCTTGCAAATCCAGGTGATATTTTCCGAAAAGATCGAAAGAACATATCACGTGATTTTGGCAAATGAGAAAGAAATTTAATATTCATAGATGACATCACACTTGAATTGCATTCTTCGTCTTTCTGTATCCAAGTCAAATCTCTCTTCTAGCAGTAAACAATGAATTTAGTTTCTTGTGGTCGGATATCTAAATTTGCTATACAGTATATCGACCAATGGACACCGCGCTCTAAAATGTTTGTACTTCTTGATGGCCTTGATGATTCAACGAATAGTATGACGTCACAGGAAGAGTGTGTGAGTGATTGTTTTGACGCATTGGCGTGAAAGCTCGCGGTTCGCTCACAAAATATGATAATTCACAAACTGTCCTAAATTTAGCACTAAGAGGGCTCATACGGTGATCAAGTTTCGCGTCACATATTTATTCGTTGCCAATTGTTTTAACCCGTTCCTTGAAAGATCAAAATTTCGGGGTCGCTGTGCTGGCGTTTTTTCCGACACGCTTGCTCGATTTTAAGTGATCAAGAACTAGTCGAGTTTTATGATCACACGTGCCTCTGATAACGTAATTTCCACATCGATAGAATCAAGAGCGGATATACTGTAGTTGGTGGCGAGCTATGAAAGTTTTCAAGCTGGAGATTTCATATCAGCAACGTGGAAACGACTGTTTTCTGTAAATTACAAACCACTTTATTTTAACTGTTCGATTCCGGGTGAAATCACAGGGAGCAAGCCAAAAGCAAGTCAATCATGTCGGCCCCTCGTTTTCATCGTCAACACTGCTTTTTGTGTGATCTACCGCATTCTCCATGGGCAATTTTACACGATTTCTCTGAAACCGTTTGTCGAGGCTGTTGCAATTATGAGGGAGCTGATCGCATTGAAGATGTCATACACTATTCTAGGATTTTGCGACGAACATGGGAAAACAACGAAGCCAACAGAAATCGCAGCTCGAAAACAGAGCGGCTAAATTCAGCGGGTTCGTCCATGTCTTCCACTCCTAGTCCGCCACCAGCTAATGGAGCAAACAGCTACCCACCACAATTTTCGGAGCAAAGAAAAGCCCTTGGAAAACATCAAAACGCTCATAGGGGAAGTGAAGAAAGTGTGGAAAATGTACTCGGACATGGCGCTGGTGAAGCGGTGAATGGCTGCAAAGGGCCTCGATCTATGGGAAATATTGCTTCTCGTGAAATAGAAAGAAGAGGTTCTAATTTCAACATCGAAGATGTTAGACATGCAGCAGTTGCTAACGGAAATACGTTACAAAGACAGCATCCACCCTTAACCCCAAATGGACCCCAACAAAATTTCGTTCTTGACGGTCCTCGGCCTGAAGTAATACGGGAAAGTTTAAGTGCATTGAACAGGTCTTGTCCTTTTGATATCAGATTTAAGAAGGACTATGGGCTCATCGGGCGCGTGTTTGCTTTCGACGTAAGCTGCAAGCCTGGCATCGATTTTGAACTCAAAATTTTCATCGAATATCCGAGGGGTTCTGGATGTGTTTTTCAAAGCGCTTCAGGCGTGGCGAAACAGATGTGCACAGACTCGCTAAAAGAAATAGCCAAACCGCTTTCTTCTGGATTCAAATACTTGGAATACGAGAAAGATCGTTCAACTGGAGAATGGCGACTGCTGGGCGATTTTCTTCCTGAGCCGGTTCGGCTGTTTAAAGAAGCTATTAATCCTGAGTTCTTGGCCAAGCCTCAACTCGATCCTGAATATCCAGTTGTACCTCATGTTAATCTTAGCTTTAACAGGTCTGGCCCAGCTTACGGTCGTAAGCGAAAGGGAGCACTTGATTTGGAGGAATTTGAAATAGCAGCTGGGAAACGCATGGGACCTGTCCATGGTCGTGTGACTCGTGATGACACATTGCACAGTGTCTGGGTACCAAGCCAATCAGGAGAAGCTGTGAAATTACCTGTACATATGCAAGGCACGCCTCTTCCTCCAGGAACACCAGTCACCTCCATACCATCTGCATCTGTCCCACCAATGGTTGCATTGCCAGTTTCAAAGGCAAATTTGGTAGCCTCTGAACAACATGCCCGTGGACAAGTAAAATCTCCAATGGGCACAATGGTGAATCGCTTTGAGTTGCCACCCAGTTCTGTCCTACGTGATGATTCACGAAATGGGCCAAGTACACTAGTACCTGTCTCACCCAACACAGAACGATTGTCCCCACGGCCACGCCAGTCACCCAGGCCCTCACCAGGGGGAATTAAAGGTGATGCTCAAGTGGATGGAGAGGCAAAAGGACGTGGCACTTCTTCCATGACTATTTTGACATGCAGCCTGTGCCACGATAAGCTGGAGGACACTCATTTTGTTCAGTGTCCATCTGTGAATCATCACAAGTTCTGTTTCCCATGTTCTCGTGAGAGCATCAAGAAGCAGGGTGCTGGATCAGAAGTGTTCTGCCCTAGTGGTGAAAGGTGCCCACTTCAAGGCAGTGATTTGCCATGGGCCTTCATGCAGGGAGAAATTGCAACCATTCTTGGAACTGCAGGGGAACCTTATAACAACGTAAAGAAGGAGAAGGAAGCTTGATGTTTGTAATTTTTTTTTTTGTAGTTTTTCAATTGAATGCACTCAATGAAGTGACAAATTTGATACAAGTAAATCAACTTTAAAATGTGTGTAGTTTATTTTTTTGTCACCTCTCTAGATTTATTTCCTGTTTTTTTCCATGGCGTTTGGTTAGATTTTAGCTGTTTGGGATCAAATTATTTGCCTCTTGTGTTGTGTTTTTCCAGAAACCAGGAAGTAATGTGCTTTGTAGTGAATTGCAAAGTAATGGAGTGATGCACTTTAAAAGAAATTGCAAATTAATAGTGCCATTGCCTCTCGTTGTGTTTTTTCACAAACCAGGAAGTAATGTGCTTTGTAAAGAATTGCAAATTAATAGTGCCATTGTTAAGTGTTTCATTTCCTCGAGCAGTGTTTCAGTTGCTATTTAAAGAAAATTGAAAATATTTGTAAAAAACTTTATCTCATGCAATAATTTATTTGACTGCTTGCTAAATGTTTTCAAACTAATGGTTGAGATTTGCCGTTGAAGCCTGTCAAAGGCTGTTTTCGAAGTGAATTTTCTATATGGACCCAATTTTCCCTGTTGGCTCAGTTACATGTACCTCCCTTGAATGTAAGTGAGGCAGGCTTGTCACCTCGATATTGTACAAACGTTGTGGTTTTTTACGTAATTATGAGCCAACCAGCAGAGCTGACATCACAACAATGCCATGTGCCACTTAACTTTTTCAGTTGTTTTCCTGATCAAGTTCCAGCAAAAAAACAAGAGTAAAAATCGAGTCTGTTGTGGATATTTGACTGTTTGCTAAGTGTTTTCAAACTTAATGGTTGAGAATTTGCCGTTGAAGCCTGTGAAAGGCTGTTTTCCAAGTGAATTTGCTATATGTTCCCAATTATCCCTGTTGGCTCAGTTACCTTGCTTGAATGTAAGTGAGGCAAGCTTGTGACCTTGATATTGTACAAACCTTGTGGTTTTTTTACGTAATTATGAGCCAACCAGCAGAGCTGACATCATGACAATGCCATGTGCACTTAACTTTTTCAGTTGTTTTCCCGATAAAAACTAGCGTATTGTGGATATTTGCTGTACTGTGGTCAACAACCAGTGGATAGTCTGATAATGAAGTTAATTTTGATCTCTCACATTAGCAACTGACAACCTTAGGAGGAAATGTTTTTGTAACAGGGACATCAGCTTTTAAATGTTTACATTTGCACAAGTTAAATCTGAATATTCATCGTATGTACAGTTTTGATTAAACAAAATTAGAATACTGGGACTTTTTCAAAATCTTAAAAATATAATTGTCCCAAACTGCAAAAAATAGATCCTGCCAAACACAAAAAAATTAAAACTCTGCAAACATTTCTTGCTAGAATGTACATGAAAACAACAGTGAAGTGTTTCAGTTCAAAGTCTGTGGCAGCTCCCTAGCTATCACTAACAGGCCAGGGTCCCATTTCTCGAAAGTCCCGAAAAGCCATTTACGAACCTGCCATTTGCTTCTCTTGGAAGGCTGGTGTTTTAAGATGTTTTTAAGATAGCAAAAAGCAAAATGATAGAGGAATTTGATGACTTAAAAGCTATCTGTGATTAAGGTATGGAAGGAATTGTGAAACCTGAAAAACGTCAAAAAGTTTCAAGAATTTTCGTGAAACGGGGCCCAGGTGAGGTAGTTGATAACTTTGAGAAGGGGCGTTTTGGGGACAAGTGTTTCATCATTATTGACGATAATAAAAATAATATGAAAATGTAAAATTATTGTTTGCTGGTGGTGTTTTAAAGGGACTGTATTGCACTATTTTTGTCTTGTTGCAAAATGGAGAAGATTCTTTAAAAGCATGTTATGTAATTCTGGGTAATTTTGTGGTGTGTAAAATTCCCATAAAACGGTAATGAAAATCATAGTACCCACTAAAAACTGAATGACTTACTGACATGTAAGAGAATTACAGCAATATTTAATAGGTGCATAAATGATGAAAAAGAAAGGGATATTTTCAACCAAGTGACCTGGCCAGTTAGGGAAAAAAGTGGGCCTCAGTGATGTTTTTTAATAATGAGAAGGCAAATTTTGCTTAGAATCTTGTTTTTGATGAAACAATTTTGTTAGTAAAAATAAAATTTTAAGCAACAAATTAATTATAATATTTTTGGAAAATATTATGGTATGGCCCCTTTAAATCATTCAATCAAAATGCAAAGAGACCATTTCTTACCTTATATCAATGTTGGGAACACATGGTAATGAAAAAAAGGGAAACTGGGGTTTTTGAGTTTAAAAAATTCCTTATTTGGATGTTACGTAACTCATGCATTATCCCACGCGTGCAGGTTCAATCTTATTTTTGTCTATATTTGGGCATACAGTTGCTGTCTTAAAATCCCCAGCTTTGTTCCAAGGAAAAGAGTTGCAAGTTACACGCTTCAAAGTCATGTGCTTCCTGGTGTAAACTAAAATATAAAGAAGGAATTTCCTACTTGACCTTTCTTACAAAGTTCAGAGACAGCTATGATCAATAGTGAATGGGAGTGAGTCGCAAAGGCCAATGTTGTGATCTACATTTGAACTTAATTATAATAATTATTGTGATGCTGTTTTATCCATAAGAAAAGTAAGGGAAATTATTTATTAATAGTTCAAAGCCTCATGCAGTGCATAGCTGTAGCAAATGGTGTTCTGTGATTAGAAAGAATAGTTTTGGGAAAAGTATCGAAAAGAGACAATTACAGCACTGTGTTCTTGAAATACATGGAACGTAATTTCTATTGATAATTTTTGTCTTCTGCAGTGTGGTAGATTAAAAATGTGTGTATCCACACTGTCAGGTGTTTGAAGTCAGTTTCTCAGATAATTATGTCCAGAACAACATGATCTCTTCTCTGAAGTAATGATTATCGTTAATTTAATTCTTTGAATTTACTATTAGCGTTAATAGGCCATTTTACAGTTGTTTGCTCAGTGACCTAGCCTATAAATGGCTGCAAGGCTGCTGGCTGGTGACCTTGTATTGATGCAGACCTCACTGCTTTTACCGTGTTTTGTGTTGCTGTAATTCTTAATTATTGGTCTACATTAATATTAACATTACACAGGCACAAAGGTTTGTGTCAAAACAGGGTCACCAGCAGGCTCGCTTCCATTCCTAGGCTAGGTAACATAGCTACAACCGTAAAATGGTCTATTTAGGACACTGTGTCCTTGGACTTGTGGTAGTGTAGAAAAGCCATTTTTGTGGACATGATTTGAGCGTGGAGTTTCTACTCTTTGCTAAGGAACCAGTGACTTTTTTCCGCTTCACCACTGAGGATCAAGACAAATTTGTTACAAAAAGATTTATTTAAGTCTTCCATACAACATTACTGCCGAAGAGTAATTAGGCCTAAGCTTTGATTTTATAATGTTTATCTTTGTTGTGAAGTTTGGTAACCAAGTGCTTAAATTAATTATTGTTTGCTGGCAAGTGATAATAAAGCGTTATTGGATATTGTTTAATTAACATATTGACCCTGCGCAGCTAGCAGTGTGGTGGTCAAGTGGTTAGGTGATGGGTTAATTATCAAACATTCCCAGGTTCGAGTCCTGTGTCCATAATTACACTTAGGTTTGCCTTTTTTAAAAAAAGTATGACCATTTCCTATAACCAATATCACACTTTCTGTCTTCTAAATTAACGATAATAGCAAATTTAGGGGAAATTAGGAATTAAGGAGTGTTCACAAAACCTTATTAGGAAGCACTGATGAGAAATTGGGGGTCTCCCAAAAAAATTAGTGGTTAAAGGGGGAAGGGGGGTGTTTGAAAAATATAAACGCTTTCAAGGGGGTGGGGGGAGGTACCTTAAATAATGAAAACAAAAATTGTCATTAGCCTTAACAAAATATAATATTCAAGAGTATTAAATGGGGTTTACAGGCCTACATGACTCCCTTGTACGTGGTCTGGTTTCCTTTTCCTTTGTCATAATTTTGCTCTCTCGAGCACATGTTGAATGGACACCTCTTTTAAGCACTTCCAGTAAAATTTTATTCTGCAATTGTTTTTGTCCAATGAGACTTGATATTTGGACCTTCATACTACTGTGTGATATTGTTTCCCATTCCATGTCTGATACTTTCAATTGATGCCAATATTTGAGTGGTTTGTTTTAATTTTTTATGATCCAGTTTTTTATGATCCAGTTTTTGTTTGGCCAGTGAAAAGTACCTTCCTAGCCCAATGGGCTAGCCAGCTGCTATTAATAATATCCCAGTTCTTGAATTGACCAGTGAATAAGTAACCAATCATGTACCTTAATAATTGTTACATCGAAAGTTGAATTTTGTTGTATACTATTCATTGTGCTGTTTTAAGCAGTGAATTGAATGGGTGGTACTCAACATTCAAAACTGGATTAAATACTTTATTATTGATATTTGTAGGCTATAAACATGTAAGGGTAAGGCTTTTTTGTGTGTACATTAGCATAAGAGGCTCACCTAGAGCTTTCATGCAAGCAATGGGCTTATAAAGTAGCAATACCAGCTAGCCCATGGCGGGTCATGGGTTACGGCTTACAGGTCGGTGTATTTTGTCACTGTGCTTAAAACGACTTCAAAAATGTCTCCTAGCCCTATCACTCAATTAAAATGTTGTTTCTGAGGTCTAGGGGAAACGTTTGGCTTAATTAAGTAGTCGTTGTTCATTAGTGGAGCAGATCACTTCTAGTCTTGACTTGTAGAATATGACTTATGTTTTAGACCTGCCTGCTAGCCCATCGCTAGGTCAAGAATTCAGAAAAGACAAATTTTCGAGCCATGGTGATCTTGAGCATGGTATTCCTTAGACCCACCAAATGAGCCACTGGTTGGCGATACCACTGTATTCATTTAATTGTTATCTTAGTTTAGTTGGAAATAGAAGTCTTGACCAGCATTTGCATAAACATCAAAATTACAAACATTCTGGCGCCACAGCAAACACAACCCTCCCCACCTTTTCTCTTCCTCTTCTGCCCATGCTGTTTTTTGCTTGATAAATTGCATGTGTCACACCTTGTCTATTTTTGATATTTTGTTATTCACTTTGGCAGTACTGTTGTAGTTCCACACCAAGGAGAAGCAACAGCACTGTCAGGCGAAGTTGGTAAAATCAAGAATGATCTGAAAGACATTCTTACTGTAAGTCAATTCAAATGCGTTCTTGTAAGTTAGGCGTTAAATGGACATTATAATTACTTCAAGCAACTGCAAAAAGGTTGAGAGACTGAATCAAAAATTCACCTCTTCTTCCTAAAACGCCTCTTCCAGTTAAGAGTCCCAACACCCCTCCCTCCCCTCTCCCCCTTTTCAATGTTGATACCCTTTAGTTTGAGTGCCAAGTGGAAATGGAAACAACTTCGCTTGGGGGGAAGGGGGGTTGGGGATGCGCTGACTTGAATGACATGCATTGTACGGTTACTAAGAGTGAGTGTCTCAACTCTTTTTGCAATTGCTTTGTAGCTATTAAATGTAATGGTGCCCTGAAGTGCTGCAAATTGTAAGTTACGTTCTTTAAAAAACTTGATCTTGGCTTGACCTTGGCTACCTACCTCAATCTTGGCTGCAGCTCTTTTATTCAACCAAAATTAATTAATAGCTCAAATGCATTCATGGACTGGCTAACACGTTACTACCAAACTAATGGAGGCTGTAAACTGCAGGTTGCAGGTCATTGTTTCACCATAGCTGAAAAAACCCTAATCTTTACCTAATGCTAACATAAGGGCTAAACACTATACTTTAGATAATGTACAGTTTAAGCCTAAGGTTAGCATGTTTGTAAAGGTTTGGGTTTCGATTATCATGATGGTACACATCATTCCTTAGTTAACTTGGTTTGGATTTTTTATCGGACGGTACCACTATCTTTTGTTAGAAATAGTTAGCTTTCAGTGATGTTATTAAAATTGTGATAGGGAGCTCTATCATTGCTTGCACTTAACGCATCTATCTAACCTATACAGTGCCTTCTTTCCTGAGTTTTAACCAGTGTTTACTGTTGTTGTTTTATTACGTTTATTCTGAATTTGCTTGAGGCAGGAAACTGAGAAGCTCAAACAGGAGCTGGCTCAACATCAGTTGCTCAAGGTTGGTAAATTGCTGCTATTGATGTTGTTTCACCGGATTGCAACTGCTGGCTTGGTTAGTTGAGCTAATTCAGACAACTAAGCAGTTAGCCTGCGTGGCGCACAGTTTGGTGAATTTTAGATGCTTCTTTCCTCTGAGGTTGACTTTCAAGTGATCGTTCTCATTGTGGCCCTGGGAAAACCTGGACAGAAGTCAAATGAAAGGGGGAAGCTTCCTCATGTGTTCTCCTCGCCCCTCCCCATTCGCTTGCTTTTTGCGTGGCCATCAACCCTGGTGGAAAGAATTAAGCTTCTAAAACTCTCAAAACTGCCTGCTATGCAGGCTGCTAAGCAGTTGGTCATGGGTTTGGACCCAGCTGGTTAGAAAAACAATGTATGCACATACACTGTTTGAAAAGAGTCGTTGCCCATTTCTAATTTGCTGTTTGCCTTGGTTTCATAATGAGTCTTGGTGCACAACCATTCAAATGGAAGTTATTGTGGTGTATTTTCATGCAAGTCAAACTCATTACCATTTGAATTAGCCTGCGAATACAGCCGTCTCTCATTGCTAACTGCTGCTTGGGCCGATCAGCGATTGGCCCAAGTGGCGGTTAGCGATGAGAGCTGGCTGTGTTTGCAGGCCGCATTTGAATGGTTTAGCACAAAACTCATTTTGAACCTGAAGCAAACAGCAACTCGGAAATGGCCTATTATAAAATTGTCATGCAATTTGCAATCTATTAGTATAATTATAAATTGCATCATTATGACCTATGTTCCCCAAATAACATGATTGAAACTTAGGGTGTGTTTGATTGACTGTATAATTCCAGAATAGGATGTGTGGAGTAGAAGTTAGAAACCCTAGCTTTGTTTTTACAGAGATTCACATTAAATTTTAAACAAATCTGTATTATCCGTGTTGCTTTGAAATGCCAAACATACCATTTTAATTCATATCTCCAAATAGTGTTATTTCAGAATAGGGTTAATCAAACACACACTTTAATAGTTTTGAAAGCCCCAAGGGCAGGATACTGTAACAAAATAATGATGTACTTAATTACATAAAACCAAATTAATGGTTTGACCATTTAGAGCCACTTGTCTTCTTGGATTTCTTTATTATTCTTTATTTCGTGACCTGTGATACACTTCTTAAAAAATATGCACAATTCATTAACTCTGTATTTGGCATTCTGCCTACAGCTTAATGTCTACTGCATGGTTCTATAAGTTGTGAGTTCTAAATAATTAGTTCACACCATACAATATTGATTTCCAAACTATAATAATTTTATAAAATAATTCTTATTTTAGTTGTTTTATTTCATGCTGGAAGCAGACTGTCCTTGTCTGCAGACTTAGGCTAAGTAATTTAATATTTCTGAAAGTTTAAAAGCAGGAGGGATATTCACCACATTTTATTGTACTTTTTCTTGTATTCAACAGGGTAATTATGACACTGAAACTCTTTCTGGTACGATAAGACCAAGACATTTTGAACCATCCCCTTTGGACGAATATCTGGTAAGTTTTTGTGAATGATTTATAAAATAATTTGTGCTGCAGCCAGTTTCATGGGATTGTTTATTTTTTTTAAGTGCCATTCATAGATTCCACTCTGGTGAACTGTAGATTTGTAATAGCAAAACTTAAAACCTATGTAACCCTGACCTCTGACACTTTTTTAAGACCCCAAATTTATTTCTTTTTCGCCTTTATCAAAACATTGATGTTACAAAAATTAGATCTCTTTATAATTCACTTGGCTCAGTTAGCATGTAGTAATAGTTGCGTTGTGGCCCTAGCTGTAACGGCTGGCAAGAGCATCTTTGTCATTACTCATTTGTCATGACTGCACATACCTCTTAGATGGGTAAACACCAACCTTATTCCCAGGGTCTCCTGTCAATGAACGACAGTGGAAACCCTGTGAACGAGGTTGGTTGAACACCAGTCACAGGCTCAAACACTCTGGCTCTTGAAATAACTTAGAGAAGTCTGCTGCCTGTAGAATTTTTCATCGGCAAGTTTTTGGAGTTTTAAAGAGGCTCAGCCAGGGTAAATTCCAACAAGCGACATGACCTAAAAAGTAGTGACAGCACTTAAAGTGAAATCACAACAGATGACATCCTTTCTTTAAATTTCCGACAGCAACGGTTACAGTAACGTAAAACATTGACAAAGCACCTGCATGAGACCTTGAAAATTCAGACAAGCGACACAGGACCCCTTCCCTGGCAGGGCCTCTTTTGAGTCTTGTCAGATGAGGAGTATAAACGGAAGGCCCCATTTCACAACCCTTCAGTGTCCACAAATTCCTGGGTATGTTGAAAAATCCATGCACTATTTGCAAGGATTATAGGTGATGGAGTTTCTGTTGTTGTGGTCTGTCCTCTTCTCTCCAGAGAAAAGTGGCCTCCTTGGCATTGATGTCAATCCAAAAGGGTTTCTGAGTACGACACTTAAACCATAAGTTGAGGGGACTTTGCCAGCTAGGTGCTGGAAGATTTAGAATGATGTAGATTGTTATACCGGTATATATTTAGCTTATGTGAAATCAGGCCATAAATAATGTCAAGACAACAAAAAGAAGAAAGAAAAGTAGAATTAGAGAATTTCTCTTTCATAAAGCACATTGTGGAAAGACTAAGGGGGTATTTACATGAGACCGGGACAAATTCAGACCGGTATGAAGTTGTACCGGTATGAAATTTTTGCAGCAGCTGTTTGTTTCGTCAAAAAAATACATGGGCTGACTGAAAAGCATACAGACTTGAAATTTCTGGACCCAGTCTGAGATTTGTGTCATTTAATTAATTTAAATGAGACCGGTACGAGAATTTCTTATCTCAGTCCAGCAACCAACACGAAGTCAGACCGGTCTCATGTAAACGCATAAAAAGAAAGGTATGGCAGCTGATATAAACTCATGCCGGTTTGAGTTTGTTCCGGTCTCATGTAAAATTAATACCCCCTAAAACTTGTGGCGAATAGAAGAATAAACAAAGAACGATGAAGGCAATCTAATTAAGAGTCAGTCTTGAAAAAGAAAAGAAGGGGCCTTAAGTTTGGAGAGGTTGTATCTTTCATCGACAACCACAGTAGATGTATGTCAAAGGGAGATATTTCAGTTGTTGAACAGTTAAACTGATGCAGAATGACAGATCCTTCAGTAACTTTTTCAGTTTTTGTTACTTCTAATATTTTTTAGCAGGAACCTGTGTATTCTTCAGCTAAATTGGGAAATCCATCATCAGCAGTGGCAACAGGTATTTCTCATCTATCTACCATATGGAATCTGAATTCCAATCTACATGTTTTCATGTCTGTTTGGCAAACATCTATAATATTAGTTTTTCTTGGTATTAAGGAACCATTTTGTGAGTCATAATGGAATTGTGCTTGGAAAAAGGACATCATCGATGTTTCCACAGTTCATCTGTCATCTTTAATTCAAACATGAAGCATTAAGTTGGCTTTGTTATGATTACCTAGAATGCTAATGAAATAGGAAATAAAAGCCAGAAACCAAGAAAGACAAAATATATGCTTTAAAATGAGACACATCTCAAGCATTTATTTGGAATACTTTTGTGCTGCAGGGGGATGCATTGTCAACATCACATCAAGGGCTGGCACAAAATAATACTCTATTGTGTTTCATATTTCTATAGTTCATTAGCGTTCTTGCATTGCAGTGTCATGTTCATTAAAATGTACACTAAATATATATACCTTTAATGTATTTTGTTTTCTTTAAAGGTTGTTCTTTTTCTTGCTTTATTTTGTGTAATGCTACATGTATGTACATGTTATGATGCACGAAGGTTGCCCTTAGTTTTAGTGATATCCAGTTATTAGTTTTAACTAGTTTACATAGTTACATAAACTTTATTTGCACATTGGGATTGTAGAGTAGCAACACTTCTAGTATCTCCAAATGAAGAGAATAAATAAGTGAAGAACAACAATAAAGTAATACTTAACTACCGGTATTTACAAATTTTAAAAAAATTACCAACAGTAAATCTAAAAACATACACTTAAAGGGGTACTCTGACGAAAATCCCATCTTTCCTATCTAAGCCATTTTGAATCATAAACAAGTAGTCTGTGTGAGAAGAAAAGTGCTGTTTACTTTTTTCAAATATCTCTTTTCGTTCCAGAGTTATTCGAGTTTTTAAACTTTGCAAATTAGCCAAGTGATGACGTCATACACTCAACCAA
>NC_090894.1:41638444-41673444 GCF_036669925.1 Montipora capricornis
ACAACCTGGTGGATAACGTAGCACCACTGTCGGGGTAATTGATCTAAAAACATTTTGTTTTTAACATCCTCCTTTATTTTTTATTTGTGCGGTCAATAGGTGGTTTGCAACCAATCTTTAGAGACGCAGATAACAATGATTCAATGTACAATATTGTTGGTGGACGAACAAAAGGAGCTACATGTAATGAGAGATCTTTTGTTTTCGTCCACCAACATGGCGACAACGACGTGACGTGAAAACCCCCTGTAAGTGTCAACTATTAGGGGGAATATGATCAGCTATCCAGACCGTTTTTTTTACTATTCAAAAGTGTTCATACCTGGGACTCAAGTCATTTATTGGTCATTTCGTGTTTTATGTAGTTGGTTGTCTTTGTGTCAACTATTAGGGGGAATATGATCAGCTATCCAGACCGTTTTTTTTTTACTATTCAAAAGTGTTCATACCTGGGACTCAAGTCATTTATTGGTCATTTCATGTTTTATATAGTTGGTTGTCTTTGTCAAAGTTGATAACAATGCAAAGCATCCTACATGTTGTTCTCAGGTAAAGTCAATTGGCTTTGTTAAAGGCGCAGTGTCATGCTATTTCAGTCAAACTTCAAAACACCAAAATAGGTCTTTGCATCAATCAAGACCAAAATATAATGGTCCAGTTTTGTTGCCAATAACAAATAAAGTGCACTGAAGCTCTTCTTTGTTATTTGCATCATGGATGGAAAGGATGGAAATGGGTTGAAAGTTTCAAAAAACTTGCCAGTTTTTTCAAGTTTGGAAATGGTGTCCGCAGAAAGTTGGCAAAAATTAAATACGAATAGCTCTTTGTGCAAAAGATATCATTTCATATCTCGTCAGTGGGTTGTAGGAATGCTGTGCCTGCGAGCTAAAGTAGTAATTTACACTTTAAACCCAGTTTTGACCTAAAGACAGCATATTTTGCATGACAGTGTCCCTGTAAAATGAAATGCCTGGAGATTTAAAACTGATAGATAAGCATTTCTTCCTGAAGGAACATTGTCGTAGTGACTTCCAACTAGGAATTTTTGATATTTTGTTTTGCCTTGTTATGGATGCAATAAATCCAATTTCATGGTTAGAAATTATACGAACTTCAACGGACAATGTTTAAAAATTATGCTAGATCTTCTCTGCGTAGGGAGTGCTGTCATTTTGTGTTCGTCACAACCACACATCACGCCTTTGTGCCGTGGTTTTCGAATTATTGGCTTGGACATATCCCATCCATTATCTGAGGCTTTTTTTCGAGGTACTTTTTTTTTCCCTAACCAAATCTCACCCAGGGGCCAGTTACTCGAAGCCTGGTTAGCGCTAACACTTGGTTAAGAGGTATCAAAACCTATCGGTTTCCACGGTATTTAACGCTGGTGTTTCAGGTTACCCGGTCCAGGCTGATAACACCTGGTGGTGATTCAGTAAATATGTTAAAGTGAATATGTTTCATATACTGGCTATACAGAAACAGCTAAAGGAAAATCAATTGTGCCTTTGCTCACTTTCTAGTGAGTTTGATGAGATGATCAGGATAAGACGAGAAGTGGATAAAAGAATAGGAGAAATCTCTGCAACTGTGCAGGTACAAACCCACATTCAACTCTTTTTATTGTGAAAGTGATTGAGTAAAAGAACACTTTTTGTCAAGTATTAAGAGCGATAATGATAATCCCAGAGTGTACTTTGTGCTTTGATCAAAATAAAAAAGCCACTTGATCTGTTGAGGTTGTAATTTCCTTGCGTACAAAATCAATCTCTGAAGTAACAAGTTATAAATGAATTAAAAGAAACATTGCTAGCTATTTTATCCTAAATACTTCAATGCAGTCAAAGTACAAGCTTCAAAAATTTCATTAGTGTGAGAAATGTTTTCACTGCCTCCGTTAGTAAAGAAAATGAACTAGATAACTATATTATTAATGAGTTCAGCGTCTTCGGACATAATTGCACTTAAAGGATTAAGCACACTACAGGGAAATGACATTGTTTACATTACGTCTAATTAACATACAAATTTGTTGCTAAAAGGCGTCGTCCTATACACAAATTGGTTTCAAAGCTTTAAAGGAACTCTGTGGTATGATAATCAGAACTACATTGGCCTTCAAAAACTGTCAATAATTATCATGTGGTAACAAGAAGCACTTACGAGCCCATGCATTCTTTGTAAAATGTACAAAGATTACATGGTATATTAAGCTCAAATTTCAAGAGGTAACTGATTATTTAATGTACTTTCAATAGAGCGAGTTTGAATCGAGTGTTGTAAGACCAAAACCAAAGTAATTACTTTGACCAATCAAAAAGGAGGGAGACAATCCAATAAACGAATCAAAACTCGAAGTAATTACTCGCAGCCGACACATTCACTGGCGAAAAATGTCTGATTGGTCGAGGCCTTGTCATGTGACTTCAATACCTCAAATCAAACATGGCTGCCATTCGATGTTTATTAGATCAATTTTATTAGAGCTCCGTCGACAAAAAAAGACCCTTTTTCAGGCCAGTAAAACGGACGAATGTTGACTGCATAGTGCGTTTCTATGCCAGCGAGATTCTCTTTTAAGCCAACGAGGGAAATTTCTTTAAAAATTTCAAGGTCAACGCGAGTCTCCGTTGCTAGTGTTCGAGTGGAAATTCGTTTGTGGAGCTTACCAGCTAATGGATTACCATCTTGATTTCAATTCATGCGTTTATCTTTTAAAAGTGGAACAAAAAATAACCACTAAATTTCCAAATGGTTTCTCTTCCAACTAAATAGTTACACACTGTTTCCGCGGGGTCCCGCATCTAACAGGAAATGTTAAGATTTTCGCTTTTTTTTCAAAATTAAGTTGTTAAAATTGCCATTCAAGTGGTCCATAGCGGAAAGTTTATTACGACCGAGGGGAAAATTAAGAAATGTATTTCAGTCGTTCAAAAATAAATTTTAAAGTGAATTTAGCAGTAATAATAACATTGTCATATAGCACTTCATACTGAGTACACTAGAAGGAAACCTTTTAGTTGCAATTATATTTTGTTATAGTTGTTCCAAGCAAAATGCCAATTGTTTGGTTTCCTCCAAATTATAGAAATAAACATATATTAGGTTAACTCTGAATAGCCAAAACAACAATATTTGATTCAGAAGTCCAGCTTACTAGCAGGGAGAATTTTACTGTAATAAAATATTACTACACGGCTAATAATACGCTTTCACCACATTGTAATGGGTTAATGTGACAACAAAAATACTTATCAGGAATTGATTTTATCTTCCAGCAATAAAACAGCAGGAGGATATAAAATTAGGTATTTTCAAACTTTAGAAAACTTGTTGAAGGTGATTCAGTGCCACCTTCCAAAACTTTTCACAAATTGCACGCTGGCCTACTAAGTACTTCCAGTACAACAAATTATCTAACCTCTCTTTGCGGACTCTGGTTGCAACACAGCTGCTTCAATAATTTTAATCCCCTTGCATTAGATTTAACTTTTAGAAAAAGCATAACTTCATATTTGCGTAATAATCGTTCAAAGACATCGAGCAAAAGCATACAAAGCTACATTTGAAAGGGACATAATCCCATGTTGCAGTTTTCTGGATAAGACTTCACAGAAATAACTCCTGTTACCTTTCCATATGTAAAGAGGTCCCATGATTTATGAGTCAATTAGTCAATGAGTCATGAGTCAATGAGACTCACAGTCAATATAGCAATAATTTATTGATCAAGCCTAAGCCCTCGTTTCAGTGATTAGGCCTAAGCACTCTCTGAAATTTTAGGTTTTATTTTATGGGTTAGGGTAACTGCACTAACTCATTGACTCATGACTCATTGACTCATAAATACTTAAAACTCATATGTAAAACATATTTCAACATTAGATGCAATGAATTTTTAGCAATTGAGCAATTGCTGTAAATAATAATAAGCATTCCTACCATTTCAAAGGATGAATAAATTAAAGTTTCATGCAGTAAGTGTAAGAAGTAAAAAAAGTGGTCCAATTTATTTAAGCTGTAATCAATTTCCATCCTTGCTTTAATCCCTGGATAGGGTAAACAATGGTGGAGAAGTGTACAAACTACCCCAAGGGGGTACTGCTTATGATACTGAGACCAAACAACTGGCAGAGTTGCCCCAGTACATTTAAGGCTATCAATCTGAAAAATGAATTAATGGAACTGTAGAAAAATTTGGTAAGCGAGCAAGTAGCTTTTACTTATGAATTATAAAATGCCAGTCATTTGTCAATTTAGAACTGGTTTCCCTAAGGGGTCAGATTTCTTTAGCCTACATCCAGAAAACAAGATTCTGTTACCTTTAAGGGTTGTTTAAAAAAAAAAAAAAGACCCCTCCTGAGCAAAAAGCATCCTCATGTTTGGATTCTCATTGATTTAATGACTTTAACGATATTATGCAAATTTGTTCTACAAAAATACTCAAATACCATAAAAGTATTTTTAACCTATTTTTTTTGCAAAGTTTACTCCTTGAGCCACCAGCTTCAACTTTGATACTTTGTTCTAAAAGCCAAAGCCGTTGTATAGCAATGGTGGAGGTGATGATTAGTCAGAGTATTTTGCTCTGTCTAACACCAGACGATTTTACTCGTCAATGGGGAACCCCATGGAGTCAACGGTCTTACAGTACTTCTGAACATAAAGAAAATGAATTCTGTGGACTTGAACATTCCCAAAAAGAAATGCCGTATATTCCAAATATGGTTGCGTAAACTCTTCAAGATTTACCTGCTTCAGGAACTTCAAATCAATGAATATTTTGAATATTTTTCCTGAACTCCTACAAACTTTGTACACATTTTAATAGTTTGCCCTTTAAAAGTAACATTCAGAAATAATGCAAATACAACTGAGGCTGTTTTGCATTATCTACAAGACAAGACAACAATATCCTTTATTCAAACACAATCAATATTAAAGCAATAACACATGCTTGTGGCGTCATGTGCTAACTATAATAAAGATACACTACAGGAAATAAAAGCTTTAAACTAACTATGTGACAGACATAGGATATCTTAAACATAAGGGATAAGAAAAATAAATCAACTGCTATCCAAAAATATCATATTGCAAATATACACCAAAAGGTAACGGTTGATTGACAAGTTCCTTGTGCAAAATGGTAGAGCGTGTTTGAAGTCCAGCAGGACCAAGATGAGAAGTTATGATAAAAACTCTAAACATATTTTTTACCAAAATTATTTTACTGCCATCAACCCCAATGAGACCTTATGCATGGAACACTGTTTCTAGCTGCAGCTCCAAATCACATAATACATTAATAAATTTTGCCATGTAAGAAAAGAACAAACATGTGGGGTGTAACCAAAAAAGTCCAAGGCAATAAAGCTTCCTTTCAGCCTTTTCACAAACAACTATCCACTGTCAACCATACTTGACTCAAAACAGAATTTCCTTGATCCAACAACACATGACAGTCCCCTAAAACCAAAATTACATCATTAATGCTTCCAGAAAACAATAGTAAAAAAAAGCTCAATCTATAGATACCTATATACATCTGTACCTACACTTTTGTTCTTCCAAACATTATTTTAACTAACATGGATTTGATTTTGATTTTAAACTCAAATTGATTGCAAATCCATAACTTGGTAACTACTTGAACGCAAGGATCGTTGAGTTGTGACTGCTAAAAAGTATAATAACTTAGACCTTCACCAGAAAAGGGAATATAAATGACCTTAAAAGCAGCTATTTAAAATATTTGATACTAGGGTTACGTTCCCAATGAGACAATCACATTCAAAATCAAATTCATATCTGATCGAATCATTGATCATTCGTGTAGAGGTGCCGATCGTAAGGTGTAACGCAGAAAAAAATAATCTTTACGTTGAACAATATTGCCATTTCCCTGCCACCTGGTACAAGCCAATTCACACATGAACGGAAACCTTAGGAATCCTCCTTTCTGCACATTACAGTAACTTTTTGTACCCGGTGGCAACGGCAACAAACTTTCCACATTAAAAATTGCGCAAAAAACTCACCTGTTTCGCAGCTCTTTTCCCACGAAATAAAATTTTCCAGGAGCAAATTTTCCGAGGATGCTGGTTGGATTGGACTTTCAAACGACTTACACAACATAGACGTTCTCTAAGAATACATTCCACTTGAAACTGGCGTTAAAACTAGCCTTGATCGCTCTAAAAAGAACGAAAACCAACAAGATACCGATTCTCAAACGGCAGCCATTATTCTGTTCTTCTCGGGAGTGTTATTTTCACGAGAGCCAATGATAGTCCCGGAAACGCGTCACGTGGCATATCGCGCGACTCATGCGCAGACATTTTTCGCCAGTGAAGCCGACACAAAGAGCGGGAAAATGTGCACGCGCGAGCCACGATTGGTATTGTTTTCAGTTCTGATTGGTTGAAAAAGTGGCGCAGAAACTTTGAGTCAATCACTTAGTGAAGTAATGCAGAGCCAATGCAATTCGCTATTTACTTTCGACACAATTGAAAACTGCTCTATTCAGTGCTGATCGGAGGATTGACTAGAAAACGATAAGCTTGTGCTCATGAGACGAAATTATAAGTGGAAGAAAATTGATCCCAGTTGAGTGAATCCCTACATCGGGTGATGTGTCGATCCTGCATGACTGTAGATGAGATCCCTAGAGAGATTGTCTTTGAGGCCAGTGTAGCAAATCCAGGATCCACCAACCATTCCCTTGTAGGATCACATCACAAGATCCCGCCCGTATCTAACCCCAGTTTTAACCTGGGAATCATGGTAGCACAGGCCTCGATTTATTTAGCTGATTTCTGAACATCGTTTTTCGAATGACTAACACTGAAGGTGTATTAAAATTCTTCGCCAGAGAGAATTAAATCAGGAGACTACTGGAGCTGCAGAGGAAAAGAAGGATTTGCTTCTTGCAAAAAAGCCAACATCTCAGCCTCGGAAGACTATTTTTCCAGGACCAAGAAAACAAGAACAGCGGGCACCAAATCAAGTTTCAAGGAATAAAGGACCAAGGAAACCATCAGGCAAAGAAAATCTTTCTCAGAAATTGGCTGAAAAGAAAGGCAAGGTAACATTGACATGATAGTAACATCAGTGAGGTTGAATTGATTTTAAAAATGTGTTGAAAATGAAAGGTCGTCGAAGTTAAAGCGACTTTCGTATGACCTTGAAAAAGGTTTCGCAATTTGTTTCAAGGACCAATGTTTGGCAAGATTAATACAAAGCTTCTCCTTATTCCCGCCAAGGAGACTCCTAATATGGGCAGTAAATAGTTTGATTGCCCAATCACATTACTGCATTTCAAATGACGTCAAAGCGAAATGCCAATCGCTTTCCAGAAAGTTCGACGGACAGATGGCGTTATTTGCATCCGCGTTCGCTACGCCAATGAAAATTCGCGGTCGTTTGTTTTTGTTCGATGAGCCAATTAAATGTTTTGCACGTTTATTTTTCAAGGTCATCTGAACGTCACTCTATGTAAGCAGCTCGCTTATTTGACTGCGATAGTCTTTCTAAATTTTATTTCATGTCTATTTCATTATTTTGGGCAGTAAGGATTTTCCCTCTGCAAAATCGACTTCCATCTTATTCCATCTGGCTGTGGTGCTGTGCTTTGAGGACATGCATGGTTCCTGTTCTGGGGCCGAGTGCCTACCCGGCTGCACAGCTCCTTCGGCCCGACCTCGTAGAGCTGCGTCCTTAACAATTCAGCCTCAGACTGTAAGACAGGGCGATTAGCAAGCCAGATATTTATTTATTAATTTATGTCCACAAGTCAAATTTATCAAATTTATATAGCTAAAGTCATTTCATTTTCCTCTTCTGTAATACAACTGGAGATCGCGATTGAGTTTGATAGTTTACTTGGTATAGCAAGGGCATCGCAATCGCGCGATCATGGGTTCAAATCCCGTTCCACCCTGGATTTTGGGGGCTTGCTTCCAATTACTTTAGTTGCTTGTTTCTAGCTACACACCCTGCAAGCAGAGCCTTTCTTTTGCTTGCTCGATTTTAGCGTTCTCGAGAAAGGCTCTGCATGAATCGAGTAAGATCTTTATTGAATATGCGCTGCATGTTGCCAGGATACAGTCTGGAACCCAAGTCTAATATGCCAGATCTCGCCGCCATCTTGGTTTTTCATGGTACAGCGGGCTCAATTATAACCATCGGTTTTGTCACTAAAGGGACGCTCGCACTGGAATAACCGGTTTGACGAGAGAAAACAAGATTGACTAGTCCAGAAGCTCGGGCTACGGCGGCTTCAAAGAGTTGACGCGATTCGGGCACAGCCTACTTTTCTCCTCCTCAGTAAAGAAAAAGACAAAAGGAGGCTCTGCTCGCAGGGTGCTAGCTACAATGAGCCTAGCCTGCAGTGCAGGCGTTATTTTGGCGCGGAACGCTTGATAACCCAGGTTTTCGATGCCGCCATCTTGGATTGTGATTAGATGCTTGACCGGGATAAACGCCTACTCCCTCAGCAAATATTTCCTCGCCCCAATCTTCCACAGTTACCAAATCTTAGAAAGATGGTGGCCTAATACGAAAATGTGCACTCGCGCGCCCAAAATACGCCTGCACTGCAGGCTACAATGAGCCTTGTAACTTTTGTTTCATGTCTGTTTCCGCAATTTATAAAAATCTAATGATTTCGCGTATTCTTTAAGTGCCACTGTGACCAAAAAATCAATTCTTATTTTTCTTTGGATTTACAGACTATCTTAACGAAACACTAAGCGACCAAAGTTTTAAGCCTTGATTAAAAAAAGACACCTGTTTATTTTAACTGAAATTTAGCATTTCTAAGGGGTTTGGGCTTTTTCAACAGTTACATTATAATCTCAGTCTGCATTTTACACTGACCGATTCCAGTGATTTAATTTCATTCCCAGGCACCTCACGTCCAAGGGCACTTTGAGATATGGAAACAAGTCTTTACCCTATTTTCACTGTCAAAATAGTTTAAGAATGCAATGCGTGTGTACGCCGCAGAATTAATATGCAGCACGGGAATTTTTGGGCTTTCAGACTTTTAAACTCGCGTTTTGCATATATAATAAGCTGCATTCACACGCTGAAATTTGAAGCTAGTGAGTAAATGACGTCATTTTCCCCTGGATCCAACCTTCTGAGGTCGAATCGGGCAGTTTTGAACGTGAGTAACTGGCGGACAGTGAAATCCGAAACTTACACTCAAAGTAAACGGCGTCCGAATAAAAGTCAATCTCCAAAAAAAAAAGTTTTTTTTTTCACAGGGGCACTTTTAAAATTCATTTTGAATTGCCGTTTTCTATTTCATTTAGCCAGAAACCCATAAGGGTTGAAACGTGTAACGGCCCCTTGTGTGTTGGGAAACAAGCTTCTGAATATTCGATTTGCTAAGTACCATATTTGGAACAACAAGAGCGAGGGGTTTCCAAATATGGTACTTAGCACTGAAACATTCAACCAATCAGTTCGCACTGAATATTCGGAAGCTGTGAACGCCCGTTACACGTTTCAACTCTTATGGGTTTCTGATTTAGCTGTATGTCTCTCCTAAAATATCTTTTGAAAAGAACCGAAGTTTCTTTAACTACTTATGATGTGATGTGTTTGATCTTATGTATTTTGTTATGGTAGAAGCATTTAACGCTTGATACAATGTGGCTCAGATTCGATTCCCAGACTCAACGTCACATGTGCGTTGACTTTGTTGGTTCTCTTCTCTGCACCGAGATATTTTTCTCCGGTTTTTCTCCCACATCATTATTTGATTGGTCGCTTTAGAGCGGTTGTCAATTGGGTGTCGGAAAATAATTTGCGAATTGTTTTGGTTTTGCATTACTTCACTCAGTGATTGGTTCAAAGTTCTCGTGCCACTTTTTCAACCAATCAGAAGTGAAACCAAAACCAATCGTGGCTCGCGCGTGCACATTTTCCCGCGCTTTGTGTCGGCTACGTGTAATAACTTCGAGATTGTCTCCGTCCTTTGTGATTGGCCAAAGTAATTACTTTGGTTTTGGTTTTTCGGCACTGACTGAAACTCACCATACTTTGATTCCTGGACTCCGCAATTAGTAGACCACTCTTGTACTAATTGAGTGACTCTCTACAAAAATCAAATCAAATCAACTCCTATCATATCGTAGGTTGTTTTTTGGGGAGAGGGGAAAACCGGAGTACACAGAGAAAAAGTTCTTGGTGAAGAGTAGAGAACCAACAAACTGAACCCTTATTTGACCCCAAGTCTGGGATTCGAACCCAGGCCACATTGGTGGGAGGCGAGTACTCTCACAACTGTGCCATCCTTGCTTTCCTGAATTGAGTATTCCTTTGTAGTTAAAGACCCAAGCCCCTCCGAAGCGACCTGTCTCAGTGACACCAGCACAATCACAGGTCTACCTGTCAAGCGTTTATGGCCGGCAGCCCTATCATCCACACAGAACAACTTCGAAGGCACCGTATCTGCACTATCAGTCTCCAGTAAATCCTAAGACTGCAGCTATTGTGGAAGGACTGATGAAAGGTGGCAGAGGAACAGTCAGTAAACCTGCTTTACAAGATGTCAGGAAACCTGTTTTACAGGATGCAACAAGTAGCCCTGAAAAAGAAGTGGTTGAACCCAGAAAGAATAAAAGGGATGCATCAAAGGCTTTGTCTAATCCTTCCGGTCAAACAGCTAGGCATGGAGACAATGCCGCACAGTATTATTTTCATCCTCGAGTTGATTTACCTCACTTTGTCCCTGAGGAGGCTAGGGGTGTAGCGCCAATGGAAGGACAGTTGGTGCCGATGGCTATCCCCCTTGGTAAGCCCAAGACAAATCCTGCCTTGCGGCTTCCTATTGCCACTCATGGAGCGCCAAGTACCAGTGAAATTCAAGGTAAACTTTGTTAAAGTTGCTTTTTGATATTCTACACTGATTTGTTAGAAACACGGGATCGCTTCAAACGATTATACTAAAACTCATTCATTATGCAAGAGGGTCAATGGCCTTTCTGTATTTTACACACAAAAGGGTTATTAACCTACTTTATTTCATTTGCCATCTTGGATATTGTGTTTTTTTAGCGTTCTGGGGCCCGTTTCTCAAAAGTCCCGAAACTTTACGGGCCGTTTTCGGGTGTCACAATTCCCTTTGTATCTCAAGAACGGAGAGAATTTAATACCTCAAACTTCACAGTTATTTTTCTTTTTGTTGCCTTGAAAACATGTTAAAAGATCGGCTTTCCAAAACAAGCGGTTGGCAATTTCACAAATGGCTTTTCGGGCCCGAAAAGTTTTCGGGACTTTCGAGAAACGGGCCCCTGGCCCGGATTGCTCGAAGCATGGTTAGGTTAGCACAAACCAGCGTTAAATACCATGGAAACCTATAGGATTTGATACCTCTTAACCAACAGTTAGCGCAATCCAGGCTTCGAGCAACCGGTCCCTGATTGGCTCATTCAGTTGAATATCAGTCATCAGCTCACAGACCCTATGACCTTACATAGAAACTGATTGAACCGGTCGTTTTGTAAAATGGGAACAACTTCCAGTCGTGTTGTAAAGTTGAAGTAGTTCAAAGTTGAATTAAATGTAATAGTCGAGAACAGTAATGAGTACGCCTTTTGGATTTGAAATTGTTTACAGCCAACTCGGCGCTCACCTTGTTGGCTATCCAACTCGCGTTCATTTAACAAGTCAAGTTGTCTACCGCCCGCCGTTGTAAGAATACATTCAGATCTTCCGTTCTATCACTACTTACCCCTGCATAACTTTAAATCTGGGGTAAGTGTTAAATTGACGTTTTAACATCGGTAGTTCGGTCAGCTCTGAATTAAGCTGTTTTACGGGCCAGACTCATTCAAGCTACATTATGGCTCAGTACACGGATCGGAGGAAAGTCAAAACAGCCTCTCTAATCTCCGAGAAACAATCGAGTACGTTTTGCCTTCAAAGTTTGCTCCCCAATGAAACGACTTGATTGAAACGCGCACCCAACTTTTCGGACATTTTTGTGGCAGAATTGTATTTTTCGTAAACATGGTCCACTCCTCTTCGCTCTTCCCTTTCCCTCTCATTATCCCGCATTCCAAAGTAATATGCTCACGAAGCGGATTTATGTGGCGGCGACGGCTGCGTCAACAAACGTTCTTAAAATGCGCTATTATCAGTATTTCGGAATTATTTCGTATTGTTCACCTCGTACAATACTCACGGCGAAGACGATTGGTACGAACCAGGAGTCTTTCGTAAAAGATTCACTCTTGTAGATAAATGTTGTCATCTAAACCTTAATAGGGAGCTTAGGGCCCGTTTACATGGAAAGAGGATGATCCTAGCGCTGGGATCATCCTAGCACTAGGATCATCCGAGCGCGGTATGTTTTCAGCTTTCAGTTTACATGTGAAGGGTTGTATTTGGCCCCAGTGCTAGGATCATCCTACCGCTAGGATCATCCTATCTGAGAGGAGGGATGATCCTAGCGCTAGGAAGATCCTAGCACCATGTAAACTGCCTTCGTTCGGAAGTTCCTGGTACTAGGGACAAAAAAACAAACATGGCGGCGGCCGGGTGTTCACGGTATCCAGCTACCAAAGGTCGACAATTTCGTCTGGCGTTGCCACAGGACGATTCTAATGATTCTGATGACCGCCGACAATATTCAGGACCAGTTTTGTTTCACCACCCAAGCGAGAGACACAGTGGAAAGTAACGAGCAATCGATCGACAGCAATGTCGAAAACGCTGCGAATCGAAGGCATGCGAATTTATCCGAATACATCCGAATTACGTGTTTGTTGTTCTCGCCCGCCATCTTGGTTTCATTCTCCACTTCCACCTAGACAGAAATTTCTGCATGTAAACCAAACGAAAAGTTGTTTCGCCTTCTAGGATCTTCCTAGCGCTAGGATCTTCCTACATCCATGTAAACAGCCCCTTAAGCAAGAATGGCGGTTACGAGAACACCACACACATAATAATAGGTTTAATTAGCAAAAACAGTGATTGTGCACGCCATGCACGTGCGTTTAACATTTTGATACATACCTTTGCCGTTCTCGGTTGTTTACCATTTACCAAAAAACTTGATCCGGAAATTTCGGTTGGAGTGTAAATGATAAGCCTATTTTGGTCTTCCCAAACGGAAAATTTCCGGAGAAAACGGGATTTCTCGAAAGCTAGTCCAAGATTCCCAAACGGAAAACGTGTTTACTATTTGCATTCCTCGATGATTTTGCCTCCCTCCATCACACTCTCTCGGTAAACGTGAACGAATTTTGCAAATGGTACACGCCTATCCCAACTAAATTTCCCATTCGGGAGTTTTTTGCTTACCATTTGAACAAACCTACTACCAACCGGTTTCTGCTTGTAAGTGGTAAACAACCCTTGTCTTGACAACGACGTGAAATGATCAAACTTGAGGTTATGTGGAGGACGAGAGCACCTGACGATGAATTGTAAAGTTTCTCTCTAAATATCCACACCGCTCTCACCAATTTAAATCTTGTAATGTGTACTCACACTTTCCAAACCGAGTGACTTGGAGTAATCGCAAAATCGTCATAGCAACTGGAAATAATATTTTTAGACAACGTTCTCGTGCGGCCGTCGTCGTGGGCCTTGCTTAAGGTCCCTAATTTGAGCTATTTAGTGACGTCGTGTGTTAGAGTACAACAAAGAAATGTACCAAAATGCATGCCGCACGTGCGGAACGATTGTTTGTTTTTATTAATAACTACTTAATAACCGAGAGTGAGGTCGTTACAGCAAAATGACGGAGTCCCTGTTGTATTGACCGAGCGACAGCGAGGCCAATACAGCTAGGCCGAGGCTTAGAGATTTTGTTGTAACGACCGAATGGTTGAGGTCATTAAGTTGTTTGTGATATGGCTAACAGAACAGTTCTAAAGAAGACGAAACTAATTTGCATAATCCTTTATCGGCCGGTGGGCATTACGGGAGAATAATGCCCTAGCGCTTAGCTTCTCTTAGCCAATCAGAGCGCGCGTTATATCGGCCAGAAACAGTAGCCATTTAATAAACCTATTGTACTGACTTAACATTCGCCATTTTTAATACTCCCCATTCGTTTTATGGTACTGAAGCAGGCTCTTCAGTTACTCTGCTTTTTTTTTTTCTCAGTTATATCCCAAGTTAAAGCAGAGAGTCCAACCCCTGAGAGTGCCAAGTCCTCTGACGAATACGAGGCTCAGTTACTTACCCCCAGTCCTGTGAAACCCAGTAAGCTTGCACGGTCAAACGTTGCAGTAATTACTGTGTACGATAAGGAACTGGCAGACGAAACAGCTCATCAGCACAAGCGTCACAAGAAATCATCAGCTAAGAAAAAGAAAAGCTCCTTAGCAGTACAGGTAAGGAGTTTAGTTATGTTCACTGCTGTCTTTTAAGGTGTCACGCCACGCACCTTCCCTTTGTGGCAGAAACAGAAAACTTAAATAAACCAGACGAGAAGAGGAATAGACCAAAAGGGTGTTGATTATAACAGCCTCGTTCACCTCCTGGATCTTTCATCTCCTCGTCTCTGCTGCGTAGTCAAAGGTTGCACCACAGGCAACCCAAGCTCACAACGCGATTTTGCAATGCATAACTAATAGGGAGCTTAAGCAACGACAACGGCGACGGCAACGAGAACTTCATCTCAAAATATAAATTCGCGTTATTGTAATCGCTTCGTTAATATTTCGACTTTTTTAATATGGCGGGGGTGTGGTAGTTACTCAAAAATGACGCTGGTAGGAACGGCGCTCAATTTAGGGCAGAAAATGAAAATTTATCCTCAAGTAATGACGTTTTCCATAAAACCTAAAATTTGGCTATTTCACGTTGTAGTTTTGCCGACGACGGCAATGAAATGGACAAAAGTGAAAAACACACGTGCAGGGCGAACAAAGCTATTGTTTTTGCCTACTAAATATGCAAATTTGTGACGTTCTCGTTGCCGTCGCCGTTGTCGTTGCTTAAGTTCCCTATTATCTGTGATAAGAGAGTTCAATAGGTTAAAAAATAAGTTAAGTTGAAAAACTGAATGTTTTTTTCTTGCAGTTAACTTTCCCTTCTTCAAATATGTTGTTCACTTCTGTTTTGAGGAGGCAGTGTGGCCCAGTGGTTAGGGCGCTTGCCTTGAGATCCGGAGATGCCGGGTTCAAGACCAGCTCTGACCACTCGTTGAATTTGATCCTGGGAGTCCCTGGTCCAACTTCCCAGCCACACTTGTAAATAGCCAACTGGTATGCCTCCAGCCAGTTGGGATTCTTAATAGTTGTTGTTGTTCTGTTCTGTCGTTTCGTTGTGTTTCATTGGCCCTGAAAAGCCCCTATGGGGAGCGGTCAATTAAGTATGTATTGTATTGTATTTTGTGTCGATTCATAAACCATTGTCGACATAGTGAAATCAGTACTCGTTTATACCCTCTTAAGCGGGTATAAACGAATACTGATTTTACTGTAATGAGGTTTCTATTCACTACTTGCACAATCCCAAAATACACCTCTATTGCCCCCCAAGACTTTTGCATTTCCAATTTCTCCTGGGACATGAAAATGTCCCAAAAGAAGTCAAAAACAATGGCTATGTAGATTTTTGGGGGGTAGAAGAGGTGTATTATGGGATTTGTGCAAGTAGTGAATAAAAGCAAGGTCGACTCTAGCCTCGCTTTTATCCAAAGGCCTGGTAACTGAGTACAGAACTGTAAAATGGTCTCTTCAGACACGTGAGACTTTCTTTGTCCTATGAAAAGTGACAAAGTTTTTTATCCGTTTCATTTGCTCGTTTTTTCTACTGTCTAATATGTTTTTTCTTGCTTCCTTGCGTCAACTGTAAGGAGCAAGGAATTTCTTACCAGTGTGCCTGTACCACAACAGAAAACGCATCGTTCAACAACAACGCCACGAAACAACAATATCATTGGCTAAAAGAGGAAAAATAATCGTGCTGCACGTGCGCCACGCATTTTAGCACATAAACGTGCGGTGCTCTGCACAACAACGACGTGAAATCACCAAATTTGAGGTTTTGACGACAACGCGAGCGCAAAAATTGGTACATTTCATTCTCTATTTTTACTCTAAAACCGTTTGTACCAATTTATTGTTACGAAATTTCGCCCACATTGTACGACGCGATCGAGATGGCCTAACCGCGAGAAACTTACGATAGTGCAAAGTTATATTTTGAGGTGACGTTTTCGTTGACGTCGCCGTCGTAAATCGTAAAGTCCATAGTACCTAATAGGGAGTTGAATTAACGACAACGGCACAGCAAAAGAATATCATTGGTTAAAAGAGGTTAAAATGGATGCGCTGCACGTGCAGCACGCGTTTTAGTACATTTCGTTGACGTACTCTACTAAACGACAACTTGAGCATACGACAATGAACCGTTCATTTTGACCTTTGCTTTAAAAGCGTTCGTACAAATACCGTTATATGATAGTTAGGCCGTTTTGTATAACGTGAACAAGATGGACTGATCGCTAGAATTCTTATGATTGCGCTGTTATATTGTGAAGTGGCGTTTTTGTTGTTTTTGCTTAGCCTCCCTACGAGCACGAGTGTGGAAACCTCGGGTCCTGACTTACATCTTTGCAGGTGGTATTAGCCAATATCAAAAATACCATAATACTCTTTGTTTGTCCCTCCAAGATTTCCGGTTTCTCTGACCATTATAAGTCCCAAGAGAAAATTTATGAGGGAAAATTTTGGAGGGACAAACAAAGACCATTATGGTATTTTTGATAGTGGCTAATAGACCACTTTCGATATATTAAAATTCAGCTCGATAGTGAGGCTTAGAGGACACAAGCAAAATAAATGAATAAACATTTTCATTCAGTTTCCTTTGTTTGTGTCCTCAAAGCCTCACTGCCAAGCTGAATATGCCTTTTTCGATGTATTAAAATTCAGCTTGAAAGAGAGGTTTAGAGACCAAAGACAAAGGAAATGGATGATATGTAAATATTTTTCATATTCATTCCAACGTTTTTCTTTTGTTTTTGTCCACACTGCCTCACTATCAAGCTGAATATTTGATATTTCGAAAATGGCCTATTCTAATGTATCGAAAGTGGTCTATTGGCCGAAGCGGAAAATACCATAATACTTATTGTTTGACCACCCAAATTTTGAATAAGCATAGTTTTTGTTTTCTCTAGGGACAATTGAACACGAGAAACCATGCTTATGCGAATTTGGGTGGACAAACAAAGAGTATTATGGTATTTTTGATATTGGCTAATTGGCCAAAGCGGAAAATATCATGCTACTTTTTGTTTGACCACCCAAATTTTGAATAAGCATAGTTTTTGTTTTCTCTAGGGAAAATTGTCCCAAGAGAAACACGGGAAATCATGCTTATGCCAATTTGGAAGAGTATTATGGTATATTTGATATTGGCTAATTGATTATTCTTTAAACCAGAGACACATGAAACCATGTCCGATTGTCAACCTGGTAGGAGTGTAAACCTATGGCTATGAGAGCGATGCTAATTTCCGTTTCGTGAACGTTAGTTGCCATTTTTGACAGTCGATGCCATTCTTAGTAACCAAGCCTTTTTATGAATTGTCAGGGTTAGCTTCATTTAAATACTTTAAATTTGCAATTTTTGGAGTGGTTATCTAGGAAGTGGAGTGGTTAAGTGCGTTTGCTCTTCAGCTATTAAATCGAGTTCGATACCGTTCATTAAACTTTTTCGAAGTGTTTTTTGGAAGTTTTTTTCAAAATTCGTTAAGTGACATACGCTGCTAATCTAGTCCTAGATTAAGCATTTTTTTTTGCACATTTGCAAACAACAAACTTAACAATGTGAAAATAGTTCTGAGTATTGTCCAAATGGCAACGACCATTTACGGAACGGAAATTTGCGACAGCGATCTCTTCTTTTTTGAATCACAGGTTTTGCCCACTGTGGACATTGACAGTTTCTCAGAAAGTGCATCGTATTCTTCAAGTGTGCCTCATATCAATGTGAGTCGAACTGAACAAAGCTGTAATAGTTTACCATACATGAAATGTAACATGTACCACTTTTATAAATGGTAGCTGATTTATTATTGAAAGTAGATGATGAACATTAATTGGAACTCCGAAATACTAGTCCCCGGAGGGATTTGATACTACAACCTTGCACGGTCAAGCTGGATGCCCTGACTACTGATCCATTAGAAAATTGCAATGAAAAAGAGTTATCTGCGGGCTTGGTGCAATTCTTACGATTCTGGCAATCAGCGAAAAATAGTCATCAAAAACTGATAGTTCACAGAGGGGCACAGGCGCTACTGAGCCCATGCTATCAGAATAAGTCAGTATGTCTGACCTTTACATTCTTTGTAAAATTTAATCTTATCTGGAATATTTGGCTGGAATTTTCAGAGACAGACGATTTCAACGCCGATTTCTTGGTCGATCAATTTGATAATGATGGACATAGAGCGAGTTTCAATCGAGTGTCGTAAAACCAAAGCCAGAGTAATTACTTTGACCAATCAAAAAGAACGGAGACAATCCAGTAAACCAATCAAAACTCGAGGTAATTACACTTAGCCGACACAAAGCGCGGGAAAGTGTGCACGCGCGAGCCACGATTGGTTTTGGTTTCACTTCTGGTTGATGGAAAAAGTGGCGCGACAACTTTGAACCAATCACTTAGTGAAGTAATTATAAGCCAAAGTAATTCGCTAATTAATTTCGACTCTCAATTGAAAACCGCTCTATGCTAATGAGGAAAAAATTGCAAACAGAGATTCCCCTATTCAAATCGATAGCTTTAGAGAACAGTGTATCTGTAAGCGAAGATCTGTGGGCTTTGCGCAGTTCTGTTTATTTTTGTAATCAGCGAGAAAATGGCGTTCAAAATTTGAAATTTTACTTTGTGGAAAAAGCTCGAATGAGCCCATGCCATCATCTTTAATAGGATACCGGGTTTGGATTTTCAGGAAAAAAACGCCGATTCCTTGGTCTATCAATTCAATAATGATGCACCTAATATGCAAATGAGGCAAAAATTTTGAACAAAGATCTTGACTATGCCAACAGTGAAACAATACTCGATCAGTGAAAACCAAACTTAAACTTACGACATTGTGTTTTTTCTTCAGGATATTCCAGCTCCTCTTTCTAGGCCTGATGACTCTGAATACCAGGAATTTAGGAATTTCCTGGCTGTGACGGAGACTGGGCCTCAGGAAAAAGATGAACAACAGGTTTGTCGTCAAAAATGCCAATCTCCGGGTTGCTATTTGGTTCAGTTGCAAAGTAAAAAAGTAATTCAACTGACAAACCTGACGTTGCACTCATTTTACTCTCCCCCCCCCCCCTCCCCCTCCACCTTTTAAAGCTACTGAAGCTACACTGAAAGGAAAGAAAACGATTCTTTGTGCGAAACAGTTACATTGGCGCGGTGGTGAGAGCACTCGCCTCCCACCAATGTGGCCTGCATGGCTTCGATTTCTTGACTCTGCGTCATATGTAGGTTGAGTTTGTTGGTTCTCTACTCTGCACTGAGATATTTTTCTCTGACTACCGTTAGTTCGGTTTTCCCCTCTCCTCAAAAAGCAACAGTTGACTTTATTTGTGTTAATTGTTAATTTCAGTTTACAGTGTCCCCAGTTAGTGCTCCAGCGCAAGAACGACTAAAATTCCTTTCCTTATTGGTTCAGGAAACAATTGGGCACAAAAATACATGCAAGAGAAACAATGAAGTGCGGTTTATAGACGAAGTGTAAAAGGGATCCTCGCATTTAACTGGACAATTGAAGCAACTGTCTCTTTTAGAAACCAAAAAAATTCAGGTGGCTCCAACGGGATTGGAACCTATGACCTCTGTGATGCCGGTGCAATGCTCTACCAACTGAGCTATGGAGCCACTCAGTTGGGAGCAGGTCAATTTATTGGGCTCATGTATTCCCGTGAAAGGACGTAACGAAAGGAGTGTATTTATTTGAAATGCGGGCTATAGACGAAAGAGAGAAATGATCCTCGCAATTATCTGGATAATTTAAGCTTAGTTGGTAGAGCATTGCGCCGCCATTGCAGAGGTCATCTAGTTAAGTACGAGGATCATTTCTCTCTTTCGTAAAAACAATGAAGCCTAATTCTAAACACAACAGAGCTGTGTCCTATGCTGATTAAATGTAATAAAAGGTTTCATATTGTCTTACGCTTTTGTGTCTTTTGTCTCAGGTTCCTCCAGAGGTGGAGGGTGATACCGATGACGATGATGATCAACAGCACAGGATACCCACTCCTCAGCATCCTCTTACATTGGAGGGCTTCAGTGGTTTGCCGGAGCAACCATACAGCGGCCCTCCCTTTCCGCCAGTTCATCCCCCAGTCTCTGTACAACAATCAGGCGGAGTTTTAGAGGCTGAGACTTGCCAAGTTGAAGCTCTGCAAGATAGGGCCTTGGAATGGTAAGATTCCCTTGACAACACGGTCAGCATTGATATTAGGGACCTTAGGAACTACGACGGCGACGTCGACGAAAACGTTATCTCAAAATATAACGTTGCTCTATCATACATTTTTCGCGATTATTCCAACTCGTTCACATCCTACAATATGGGCGAAATATCCTAGAAATGTATTGGTTCGAGCGGTTTCAGAGTGAAAAGAGAGAGGGAAAGATTCTTTATTGCATGCTCGCGTTGTCGTCAAAACCTCAAATTTGGTGATGTCACCAGGGTTCGTACGCGTCTTGAAAACCCTTGAATTTTGAGAGTACATTTTCAAGGCCTTGAAAGTCCTTGAAAATCTCTGCTCTTCAACCCTGGTCCTTGAAAGTCCTTGAAGTTTTTCTGACCCCCAGTTTTAATCTTTGAAAACTTCGGTAAAAATAATCAGCCACTTAAGTCATGTCATACAAACGCGACGAGCTGTGGTGTCGAGAATAGTTACCAGTGCCTTTGCATTATTTTGACTCATGTACGTTATGGAAAATGAGCAAGAATTGTACTGTCAGACAATTTCCGTGGGTAAATTCTTCGACTTCCATAAAAAAGACGTCCTTCAAATTTCAAAATCTGGCCCTTGAAAGTCGTTGAAAAGTCCTTGAATTTTTGGTCTGAAAAAGTGTACGAACCCTGTGTCACGTCGTCGTTACGCAGAGGACTGCAAACATATTTTCTAAAATCGGTGCTGCACGTGTAGCACGATTATTTATGCTCTTTTAACCAATGATATCATTGTTTTGTGGCGTTGTTGTTGAACGATGCGTTTTCTGTTGTGGTACAGGCACACTGGTAAGAAATTCCTTGCTCCTTACAGAAGTGAAACCCATAACCTTCTGATTCCTGGTTTAGATTATGTACGGAGCTGCGGGAGATTCGCCGGAGCTTAGACCTTTAATAATAAACGACAAAAGGGTTGAGACACTCACCCTTTTTTTACTAATGCTGAACATATTCACCCCCTTGATCTTTACATCTAACCCCCTCCCCCCCAAAAAATCTTGTTGTTTTTATCGCCCAGACTAACCCTAACCCTACACATAGACATGAATTTTTCACAATTGTAGTATTTCCAGTACAGTGTAGCAACTACTTTTGTCGCTCATTGTAGGTTCGTGTGACAAACTAGGACTGAAGTGGCGAATGTCAAAATTAGGTTTTACCGAGAAATACAATTACACTTCGTTCACCGTTCCCTTTATTGCATTTGCAAGAATGAATAATTTTGACAATTCACTGCTTGCACAAATCCCATAATATACCTCTTTTACCCCCCAAAAATCTGCATAGGCATTGTTTTCGACTTCGCTTGGGACATTTTCATGTCCCAGGAGAAATTGCAAACAATGGTTATGCAAAAGTTTTGGGGGTAATAGAGGTGTATTATGGGATTGTGCGAGTAGTGAATAGGCCACTTCGGAAAATACCATAATACTCTTTGTTTGTCCCCCTTAAATTTGCATAAGCATTGTTGTTTTCTCTTGGGAACATAGACTGTCCCACGAGAAACTGGAAACAATGCTTATGCAAAATTTGGGCGGACAAACAAAGAGTATTATGGTATTTTCTTAAGTAGCCTATGGTGCTCACACAGGCGGGATATTTGCCACACTTTATGTGACGAGTCGTCTACAAGAGTAATTTTTGTATTTGACAACTTCTTGTTTGTCACATAAAAATTGGCCAAATTTTTTCGTCTACACGAGCAAATAAAAATTGTACTTCGTTTGAGCGACTCAGAATACCTCTGACGAAGGGCTAACGCTCGAAAGGTCAGCTTATAAATCTTTCTGACGGTGATAAATTTGCCTTTAAAATTTGAGTGGAAGAACATCCGAACTATTGGAAGGTCCTTGTTTCGTCTCCTGCAATGGAGCTGTCGGATTTTTTCCGAGTATCCGTGGGTCATCATCGAAAAAAGGACATCTTCCAAATTTACTTCACTTGTACATTTAAAGGACGCGTGAATTTTTGTCGACAGGATTGAACAGGAACTCCTTGCACGTATTGTGAGTGAAATGAACCAACCTGTGCCTGACCCCACCACCCTCACAAGGCCGCAGGCGATCCTTGAGAGTAGCACTGCATCAGAGCCTGAAGATGAGGATGCTGACATGCTCGGTGAGTTCTTTTTGATACTGTTTCAATAGCTCTTTCAAGTACATTTAATGCAGCGCCGATCTAGAGTCTATCTTGATATTCAGAATCTTTGTAAAGACAAAGGCTCTCTCGATAAGTTGTTTGCTGTCGCTCTGTCAATACGGCAAGGTCTCAGTTTGAGAAAGACTTCGCTTTCGGTTAATAAGTAGTTAGTATCTAAATAATTATTACAGGGCGCAATCTCGTCCCCACCGTCCGCTTTTCAAAAGAAAAGCGGACGGTGGGGACGAGATTGTACAGAGCGGTCCTTATGATGCAAAATACTAAGAAGTGTTAACATTTGAACGTTTTGGGTTTCTATTGGGATATATTACACAAAGACCTAAATTCTGCACCTCGTAAAGTATTGGTGAATTTTATGATAGGTGTCATGATCTAATTGGTTGGTAAAGACACTTTATTGTATTTTTATTCTCTGGCCCAGCTGCCACTATAGGACTTGGTGGGATTCAACTATTTGTTGATGCTGGGTTACCTGTGGATCGTGATCTTGTCACCAACTTAATTCGGGAAGTAATAGCAGAAAATGTTTCCACGGTACTCGGTCACCCAAAGCCCAGGGCCAGGCGGCTTTCCTCTAGGGTAAGTTGAATGTGATGTCCTTTAGCTGGTTCTGGCTTTTCGGTAGTCCTCTGCTGTTTCTTGTATGGTTCATCCATCCATATTCGGTGCACCTTGCTACCAATGGCTTCGCGTGTGGTATGCAATTAGGTGCGAAAGGAAGCCACTCTTAGAGTTATATTTTAAATTGAGGTGATTCGAAATGATGTTGTTTTCAAGATGAAGTGCGTCGTTAGAAAGGAAATTTTCTGAATACCTTGTTTCATCGACTTCGTTCAACAAAGACAGCCACTATTCAACACCTCTCGTTAAACGAGAAGCAACTTTTTATCGGGTTTAAAGGCACAAGGCGAAGCAAAGTGGATTTTTAGAATGGATGAAGTAGCTGCCTGAGTCCCAAAAATGATTTGTGTTTTCCTTCTTTTCTGTGATAGCTTTTTCCCAAGTGTAAATTCAATATCAACGCTCCCTTATTTTTCAATCCCCCTTGGAGATCGCCTCTTATGGAACCATGGTTTGCTTACCGTCTTGCCTATCTCTGCTGTTTGTCTTCGTATCAAACCTCGCGGTAATACCTAGCAGAATAGGAATACAGTAAACACCCGCATATAAGAACGCTGATTTCAAGTTTCAGGCTGATCTTGTTCTTATTTAAGGGAGGCTTAGTAAGAAATGATCCTGAAAATGTTCTTAAAATGTTCTTAACATACAATACTTTTCTGTGATAGATTTTAGAGTTTGTGATAGTCTCTAACACCATATTACGTGGATATGAGTCACTTTACTGTTTCATCATTCTCATACCATTAGTTTTCTTTATATTAAGAACATGTTTTGTTTATCAGGCTGAATCAGTTCTTATTTACATGGTGCTATTTTGGCCAAATTTCAGCCTGATGTTCTTAATCCACTTGCTCTTATACGCGGGTGTTTACTGTACGTAGTACAAGTCATGTTTACGTGAATGCACAGTGTTAAAACTTGGTTTCCAACATCATTTTTAGCAATCTTTAAGGGAAGAAGTTCAGTCATCATGCACACCCTCTCCCAGGGAAACTCCCAATCCAACCCCTTCCCCTACCCCTGAGTACACACCTCCAGAATCCGAAGAGAGTGCCCACGAGTCAGCGGTGTTGGAAACTCCGGTGCCTACTCCCACTCCTTCAGTGACAAGCGAGGAACCAACTTCTTCTGAGAGCAAACAGGAAGAGATGGTGTTTGAACCAATCAGAAACGAGCAGGAGAAGCATGTGGCGGAAGAGGAGGAGGAGGAAACTGGTGACCAGGTGTGTTCATTTCTACCGGAAATAGCATTTTTATGTGAGTGTGTTTTGGAAATGATCTTGTGGTTGCTTTGGGGCTGCATTACTACTTTGATTTTAGACGAAACTACACCACTTTGTAAACCGAAAACGGGTTCGATAAGGAATTGGTTCGAGCTTTTCAGTTACAAAGAGTTTCCTAAATAACGTTTCCAGAAGACTCAAAAAGGAATTTTAAGCCATGTTTTTTCTGTAACAAAAGAAAATACCAGTTATGTAAAATACAATGTGGATTTTTTTAATCATATTCTTACACCGGGTATGGTAAAAACCTCACTTCACGTGCCGCTGTCTCTTCTCTAGGCATCTGAAGTAAACACGCCAGTTGCCACACCTATTTCAACACCACCTCCTGCACAGTCCCAACCGTCTAGTTTATCAACACCCGAGCCTTCTGTACAAGAGCCAGAGGTGTCTCTGGTTACAAACGTTTCCACTCCTACGCCGTCAGTTATTGTGAAAACTCCAACGCCGGAACCTGAACCTGAGCCAGAAGTCAGTGTGTAAGTATTTGTGTCTCTGCCATCTTCGTCCATAGGGACCATTCCTTTTGGTAGGCACCAAGGATAACTTCCTCCGGTTAGTTTCTAACCAGAAAGTTAACAAAGAATCTTGGAGTTTCTGCTCTTAGTCACGAAGACGCACTGTAAAAGGGGGTAGCTTCACTCTCTGTTTTTGTTCGTATCCATTCAAGCACCACTGATTATCCAAGATGGCAAATCAACAAACAGCAACACGTGGATGGAGCCCCTAAAAGATATTTCCAAGGCCAGAAAAGTGACTGGGGACGACTGATAACATCTTTTAACATATTACGGGCACATTACCGTTAGCGGCATTTTTATTTGCACAAATTATCACGGAGATTTGTGTTCGTCCACAGTTGATTGACAAATCACCCGCGTATGCCTAACGTACCAGGCCTTTTGCAGTGCGTCTTCGTGTTTAAACTCAGACTCAGAAATTTGAAATTATGGTTTGATTCATATAGTTAAAAATATGAACATTCACTGCGGTTGCGTGTAAGTCAGAACCAACCAGAAATCCTACAGAAAAATTCTTGGAAGACCGGTACGAGTGTGGCATCGTGGGATTGTTTTGGTCTGTGAGTGACTCTTATAAATCAAGGAAACAATACTGATCATGTCCATTGCCTTTGTTGGCTGCCTGGCCTTTTCGATTTGACCTTGGCTTTGGCCATGAAGATTGACTGTTTTTGGAGAGCTTCAAGTCCCCCTTCTTTGTACAAAGGCTAGGTGTGGCCCTTGTTCAATAGGAAACTTAGGTCGTTCCATGGTCTCCTCATTTAAGAGGAGGGACCCCAATCCTAGTTTTAACTAATTAGTGATGTTGGGCCTCCTTCAATCAATACCTTTGAAAATCTTTGAAGGCGATGCTCGATGCACAGCAATAATCCCAAATATTGAGACTGTAATAACAACATTTCAGTTCAGAAGGACCAAGTCAACTCAAGGAACCATCTGTCAATCACAAGGAACTGACGCCACCTAAGCCTGCGCATCCATCGATCAGTAGTCCATCGAGCTTGTCATCCACCACCCTGGGTACAGCAACAATCACTACCACTGAAGAGGAAATATCTGAGGGAGAACTGATTCAGGTGAGTGTTTCACCCTCCCTTCCCTCTCCCTAGAAGTAATTAGCGATGTTTAGATTTCTAATAGGCCATTTTACAGTTGTTTGCTCAGTGACCTAGCCTATGAATGGCTGCGAGGCTGCCGGTGATCTTGTATTGATACAGACCTCACTGCTTTTATCATGTAAATTGTGTTGTTGTAGTTCTAATTCGTCTACATTAACAGTAGAAAAGCACAAAGGTTTGTATCAAAGAAGGGTCACCGGCAGCCTCGCTTCCATTCTTAGAATTAGATGCAAGTTGATTTCAATAAGCGTCATGAAGTGTACCCCTGCTCTTCTCCCCAACTTCAACATCATTCGTGTCTCGGAAGCCAAACAATTAACATTACAAAGTGTCCTCTAAACTCCAGTCCTCCTGTAAAAAGAAACAGCTGCAATTTACTCCAACCTAAAACTAACGCCGACCTTTACCCTTGCCTTATTGTTGGAAACGGGTAGCAAATGCTTAGACACCTCGTGTAGGAGGTAGACTTTTTTCCCTTATATTTTTTTACAACAATTGTATTTATTTCAACCAAAAGTGAATTAGATGAGAGTGTTGTTGTGGTACGGATGGGCTCCACAGCAGTCACAAATTTTTAGAATACCCGTTCCCGCGAAAATCAGTTGTCATGTCCCTAGGGAAAAAAACATGGCAGAACAGTCACGCGTGACATGGCTTCTTCTGATTGGTTTAAATTGGGGGCCCTTTGCTTGTTTCGCGCGCAAAGTGTATCTTAAAATAAATCCATTTGTGACTGTGCTTGGGCAAGACCACAAAGTGATAGATCAACAATCTTATCGAATTCACTCTTGTTTCAACACAAAAAGCATTACCTACAATTCCTTATTTTACTTACACGACTGTACTTACACAGAAGCTCATGATCTTGAAGGGTTTCACTCTGGTTCAGAGCTGGAGTTTTTTTAGTTTAAAAATTCGTTTATTTGGATGTACCGTAGCTCGTGCATTTTCGCGCGCATGCAGCTTCAATCCTATTTTTGTCCATATTTGGGCATAAAATTGGTGTCCTAAAATCCGCAGCTTTGTTCCAAGGAAAAACGTTACACGCTTCAAGGTCATGACTTACATTATTGGCAAAAATATACTTGAAAACTGTTAAACATTTGTTAACGTACAAAAGCAACTTCGTTCCCAGGACCTCTTCCTTGACGTCTGCCCAGAAGCCAAGGGAGAGGTCCTGGGAACGAGGTTGGAATGTGAAGCTTGTGTCATCAGCTTACCTAATATTTTTTCTGAATTTGAAAGTACCAGAGACATCAGAACCCTAAGAAGAACTTTGTCTTTTGTCATTTTGCAGCCATATGCGCACACTGGAATATACAGTGAAGGTGAATTTGCCGTATCTCCAACTGTTGTTCAACTGGCGGCCGAGCGAAACCTGCCCATTGGAGGAGACTGGGACACAACTGTCTTAGGAAGAGACCAAGGTGAGTAATTTGTTGCCTTCTTCATAATGTAGCGGTTTTCATGTTACATATCGAAAGTAATTACACAATTGTCGTCACAATCTCTCCTCCTTCGGGAGAAAAGATTGCATGACGAGCTAAAAGGATGCCTTTGAAGGAGCTGCTTATCTTAAATTGAAACTCCCCGCCTCTTTTAAACCAATGAGAGTGAAAACCAATCGTGAATTTTGCGCACGCATTTTCTTGCGCTTTGAAAAAGTTGTAAAACATGCTTCATGTTCTTCTGATGGTTTCGTTGCACCGTTTACGCTTGTTTCTATTGGTCAGAAAAATCCCTTCCCGTGTGCAATGTACCACAGTAAGCCCATACGATAAAGGAGGGACGCAGTCGGCCCAGTGATTGGGGCTTAAGACACACTCTTTGAATTTGTTCGGCTGAAGTTTGCCTCCGGCCAGTTGGGATTTTCCATTGGCCCTGAAAGTATCTCGTCAGTTACGCACTCTAACCAAAAGCAGGTTTAAATTTTAACAAGCAGACAAGTGCAAGTAGTTTTTCAGTCTAAAATCGGGTTCGAAAAGCAATTGTTTAGTAAAATCCGGCTGAATTTTCACTCATGAAAACCTGATCGTTATTGACATATTGACATAAACAATCTGCTTAACTGATGCGTTGGGCTGGTGTGGCTGATAAACAAACTCCTGCTGCGTTCGTTGTGCAGCTTATGAATGAACAACAGTCGATGGGAACTTGAGAAGATCCCCGGAACAGATCACAGGCGAGGCTTCTTTAGTTTTTTTTATAATAACGAATTTTTTAAATGCATCACGTATTCGGCTATAATTTTCTGAAAACTATATTTTCCAAATCTTACGAGTGCATCTGTACTGTCATAAAGCACGCGGTTTTAACCATTCAGAGGGCGCGTTATATCATGTGGCAATTTCTCCCGCCATACTGCTAGGATAAATAAATCTCTTTATTATTCCACTATTACGCCATTTTACCATATTTGATCAAGAGAACGCGCAAAATATGAGACGGTATTACACTGTAGTGTCCCGGTTTGACCCGTTGAGAACAGAGCAAATACGGACGGAACGGGAGTTTTCAATGAACGAAATTCTTTACAACACGATACAAAGCCCGAGAATTTAACTTGTCATCGTTTGTCACTTGTCATTTCGTTTTTTCATACAATCAAATAAAGGACATTTGGCTGGCTTTCTGTGCTGTTTACATCGTTCCCAAGCGCCCAGAGGGACAGATGATGCATTTTTTTAGAAACACTCTTACCAAATAAAATTGAAGCAAAATAACACCTTTTTGTATAGTGGAATAATAAATCTCTTATTCGATGGTTTAACATATAATACGCGCGGACATTCTGCTCATTGCTCGTAAAAATACTACGCAACTCAAAATATCCGCGCGTATTATATGTTAAACCATCGAATAAGATGTATTTATTTCATTCAGATAACATCTTTTCCAGTAGAACTGTATTCTACTTTTGAAAGAATTTTCGCTTTCCAGAGCAGTTTGTGACGTCAAATCAATCATGAAAAGATCCATGCTTCTCATCGGTACAAACGACTTGTGGTCTGGTCAATTCTTTCTTTTTTTTTCCCACCAAAACTGAAAAAGATTTTGCTGAACGAAAAACATATATTAGGTGAGGTCACTTTAAGGCATGGAATACGATGTTTTTGGAGGTTTCACATCTAGTTTCCGTCAAGGAAGAACTAAAATTTTCCTTTTTTCTTAGACAGTCGCAATGAACTCGTGAAAGACGCTGTCAGGGGCATATTACATCAAGGGGATAGACGAAAAAGCCATGACCACGGTAACCGAAATCACAATAGCAGTAGTGATTCGCCTCACCAGGTTAGCCTGGCCAGTACTCTGCGAGACACTGAAAGCATCAAAGAGGTAATATTATTAGCATAAATAAGAATATTAAGAGGCTACGAGTAGCCTTTACTCTGCCTATTTCCGGTTTAAAGTCCACTAACGTCGTTTCGAGAATTACATACCTCTGGTTGATTAGTAAACAGAAAATGCGCTACTACTACTACTACTACTACTACTACTACTACTACTACTACTACTACTACTACTACTACTACTACTACCACTACCACTACCACCTTTATTTAATCACAATATCACTTTCACGGGAGTGATGTTCCAATGAGTCGTGAGTTTAAAATATATTACATGACAGGAGCCCATCAGGAACCTTCCTCTCCCCTTTTACCTTGTGGATCGGGCTTTTTCATAGACCTATTTATTTTTGGGAACACTTTCCCGTGAAACAGCGTTTCCTTGGTTACGGTTAGCCAATCAGTGCTGTCAATTACGCATTTACAATTTCGCATAAATTAGCTCTGGCTGAAACATGGCGGACAGACGGGAATTGGAAAGCTCTAATTCAGAGGTAGAAAGTAGCGAATGAGATACCAGTAAATGGTATTCAGGTGACGACTGTAAGAGTAATGGTGAATCTTAGATAGAAAGTAGCGAAGAAAGTGATGTACAGAAAGAAGCGACTAATCCGAAGGATTCTCGTCCGAAGAAACGAAGCGCGGGCACGGCTAAAAAGGACCCGGAAAGCGAACCAAACAGCCTCAAACTCTCTGAAGGAAGATAAAATGGAGAAATTGGCATCATGGGCTTTCTCAAGAGGACAAGTTACTAGAGTTGAGGAATCCATCTATTTTCTTTCTCTGGGTTTGAGCTTTCCGATTCCTGTCTGTCCGCTATGTTTCAGCCAAAGTTAATTTATCCGCATTTGCACTGATTGTCTAACCGTAACCAGGTAAACGCTGTTTCCCGGGAAAATGTTTCTAAACATAACTAGAGCTGTCAAGAATTCAATTCGGAGGAAGGCTCCTGACACGAGAATTAATCAATACAGTACTATTTATAGCGGTATTTCTTGTTTACAGACATTCACGTCACATTTTTTTTGATATTCAAATTTGCCAACCACGGAACAAAAGAAGTCATTGTTTTAACAGCCAGTTAGGTTCTGGTTGGCATATTAATAAACTTCGCTATAATATACTATATTCGTATTCTCGGTATTGGACTGGAGCTAGCTTGCAATGGAGGCTAATGCGGGGGAATCTTTTCAAATGCAAATACTTTTTAATATATTCCCCCGCATTAGCCTCCATTGCAAGCTAGTTCCAGTCCAATACTGAGAATACGAATATGGTCTATTACAAGAGGAAATAACAAAAATGTTGCTTAAAGTGACTACTCTATACAGAACGTTGTATATAATAACTCCAAGACTAAAAATAAAAATTATAATGATGCCGCTGAAATTTTCACTGTGTAACAAGTATGCTGCGAAAAAATTCAGACATTCCTGAAGACTTCCCTTGCCTCTACAGGGAGTTTTTTTTCCAGAGGACCGATCCTCTGTACTGAAGGCTATGTTTTCCTATCTTTAAAAGAGGTTTAGGAATATACAGGTTGAGTGATGAATTTCTTAGGTTGCAAGAGTTAACGTCTGAAACTTCTTAAATTTATTTCTTAAACAAGAGGGGGAAAGATGACGAGTTATTTTGTTAATCAAAATTGCAAGTTGCCGCGTTGTCGTATCTTCTAGTATTTTCTTTCCCAGTTTATCCAATCTATGGTAAAGTTTTTGGAAATTTTCTACCATTCGGCTATTCATAGACTTACAAATTAACGCAGGGAACATTTATCCATAATTTGTGGGCCTTTTTGATAAAACAATTATCCCACTTGCGCTTGTTGCATATGAAATGATTATAGCTAACTCGGCGCTGCGGGCAGGTTGGCTATCTATCATCTCATATCCAACGCGCGCTCGTGGACTAATTGTTAATTATTCTTGGAATCGACAGGTTCGGAGTGAAACATATAGTTTTCTTACTTGAAATTATAGATCCTAGCTCTTTTTGCCATCTTGGTAATAATTTCAAATCTAACGTTATCGATTCAGCAGCTTGGATTAGCATATCCAACAAACAAACAAAAAAATGGTGAATTCAGGGAAACGGTGGAACCTACAGTCTGAAGAATCTGTATGGTATCAGATTATTCCGACTTGACTTGTAAGTCGATCGCGCGCGCAGTGTGTGATTTTTGAACGCGTGGTAGCTTTGCACACAAACAAAAACAAGATGGCTGGTCGATTTTCTTCTTTTTATTGCGATTTATTATTTTGGGTTTTTATGACAACGGAATTAGTGAACCAGGTTTCGCTTCGCTCATTTTTACCATCGCAGCATTCAGGTCCTAACAATGTCCTCGATCTTCCTTATTTCGGATACCACAAAAGGCCCTACAAAAGAAACCTGATCCGACATTTGCTCTTACTACATAATTAGGACGTCCAGTGGTACAGGATGTGGAAGGGCTTTCCCCGAGGAAAAACGGGTGGGAGGGAACTTCTTCCTCCTGTTTACCTCATGGGGTTGGTACGGCTACACGTATGCAAGGTGCGTGTGTTTCTGGAGCTCCATATTTCAATTCTTTGTTGATAGCCAACCAGTTTTCTCCTATCAGTTGGTGTTTTTAACCTTGTTTTGTTTCATTTTCATTGCTTTTTTTCAGATTTAAGTTAAGCGCCCGTGAGGTAACTTCGTATCCAAGTGCACTCCTCTTGAATCTAATCAGTCTTAATTTCATCGAAGTGCTTCCTCAGAATGCCCTTCTTCCACAGAGAATTTCACCTTGCTGTACTTTGTGTGAATTCTTCCCTTCAGAATCTTTAATTGGAGTGACTGTGAAATAGCTTTATAGCGAAGTTCACTGTTACTATACGAATATACTCGATATGAAATGTTTTTGAGCTAACTGTTCTGCTCTTCCAGGATTCTATCACTGATGACAGAGAACCGGGCGAAATCAAACTTCGAGATCCAATGGCTGTATTGCTCAGTCGTATCCAGAATTACAGGCCTCCAGCAGACAGCAGTGGCAGTGAAGCAAACGAGACAATAGGGCCTCTGCGAATGCGTAATGACGGTGAAGGAAAAAACGACGAAAGAGAACCGGGTGAAATAGGTACCAAGATATTCTTATCGTCTGTTAAGTTCTTGTACAACTTGTACAACTGGTATGATATCACCCAAATCTCCATATCTCCAGACTGTCATTGTCTTTGATCCAAAACAGCAATTAGGGAACCTTAAATCTGGTCTGTTTCTTCCTTCGTTTCTTTTTTTGTTACCGGTTATGCGCTTCGCTAAAGAAGCGTCCCTCTCAAATAAGCCCTCATCCGTCAAACATGCTTGAAATAAATAAGCCCCCGGGGGGCTTAATAGAGGATTTACGGTAGCCTTATTTAATTTTAGACAAAGCATCGTCCTTTTCTTTTCTATCCTTGTTTCAAAGATTGGAATCATCTGCTGTTATGATGTATAAATCTTTACATGAGATGACCCCTGAGTATCTGAGTCATAGATTTGTGTTTCGAAACGACATAACATCATATCGATTAAGGAATACTAAAAATAAACTGGCTCTTCCGCAGCCCCGCACCAATTATTTGAAGAAGAGTTTCTCTTACAGCAAAGCCAGGTTGTGGAATAGCCTATTCTTGGGTTTCACATGACGTCACGGCCGCCATGTTGGTGTCCCCAAACAATAAAATGGTGGCCATGTTGGTGTCCCGATCCAATCCTCCGGGAATTGAAAGCTATTAGTATGCTAACGTCTTCTTTTGTTTTCGTTGAAAAACATGGCTGTTGATCTCGTGAGTGAAACCCAAGAATTCAGTGATCTTCGTGCAGCAACGTCTTTACATGATTTTAAACAACCTACGTCACCACATTTTTGAATGAATTTTAACACGGCATCCTTGTAAAGCAGCTTTTAGTATCTAGTAGTTTAGGTTACTTAGTTTAGTTAGGGATACTTAGTTAATCTAAAATTATTTTATAATGTTTGCTGAAGGATTTACCATGTATAAATAGTTACCATTACCATTCCTTTCAGTGGCAGGGAAACTCTCGCCGGGGGAGGTGGTAGTGTGGGAACCTTCGGGTATTTCGAGGAATCAGCCACCACCCCTTCTGGGAAAACCTTCATTGGGCGATGATTCCAAAGATTCAAAAATGGATAAAGTTACTACCATTGCTAAACCTGATGCAAAGTTTTCCGACGAAGACCGGAGTCACGACGATCGTTCTCTCCACGCATCGGATTTGTTACCAAGAGCCCTCGGTTCAGACTCATCCTCTCCCATGGCAGGCACAACGGCACAAAGGCAGCAACAGCGTGCAAAAGTGACGATAATTTCCGTTGAAAATAAGGATGGGCAAACTTCAGAGACAAGTTCACAGAAAACATACTCCGTTGAAAGGCCCACAGAAGGCGCTTATACCCCGGCTCCTGATTTTAAAGAGAAAGTTAACACAGATCATCCTCCAAGTGGGTTGATCCTAAAGGAAAGAAAACTAAAGGTAGTTGAAGGTGCCAAAAAGGAGACTGACGCTCAGCAGATGCCAACTAAAATCCAAGTCACTTTGCCATCCGCTGATAACAGTGCCTACGAAGAAAGCGTAATCGCAAGTGATGCGCAGGTTTCTGTTGATCAGGATACTTTTGGTGACGTGTCATCAATCTCTGGAGGAGATTTTTGACTTTTTCACTCGCAGTGAAGTTTATTTGTAATAAAAGTGTGTTCTCTGGAAATATCAAAGTTAGTCCAAGCGTCTCTTGAATAATATTAAAGAAACGGTCTCTGGTCGTTCTCCGTGACAACTGTCTTTGTTTGTGCTTATTGTCATGCACAATGTTGGACAAATATATATATCGTTTAATCCACTCTTTGCAGTTAGAACTATGTATAAACTGAATTATCAAGCGGTATCATTTACAAAACTATTAAAAATAATTAAGGTATACTAATGTAAAATCTACATAATAATTAATCTAGAAATCTAAAAGTTATAAAATCATTAGCTCTCTTGGTTCTTTCCTCCTGGAGAACGGACTTTTCACTCCCAGATCTAAGATTGTAAGGAACATTATAAACATTAGCCTGAGGGCGGAGTTTCCACGTCGCAATGAACTTCCTACTTAATGTTTCTCGCCTGACTTCTAGACTTGGAAGGCCGGATATGGTCAGGGCTTCCTTATAACCAACACCCGGGAGTATTACCTTAAGGGGTCTCCTTTGTATAGATTCTAATTTAGATGACAAATATTCAGGGATGTCTTGCCAAGCAGCCACGGCATATTCCAAAATGGATCTGACACAGCACTTATAAATATTTAAAATATTGCTATTCGCTACACCAGCTCTTTTAAGCACTCTTAGGGTATATAAACGTTTGGCGGCCTTACAATAAATATAGTTTATGTGGTCATTCCATTTAAGATCGTCTCTGATTTTAACACCAAGTAATTTAAAAGATGAGACACGTTCGAGCTGGTGATTTCCAATACA
>NC_090894.1:41678444-41688444 GCF_036669925.1 Montipora capricornis
ACAGTAAGTTTTTATCCATAGATCAGAGGGATACCCTACCTGTCCTACCAGCAAAGCTGCTTGATCCCTTATGTAGCCATGTTCTTCCACGCTCACAGGCTAATGTACTTGATTCATTAAAGGTATCATTAGAGCAGGCATCCAACGTTGAGCGGGAAACAAAAGACCAATCTCAAAATCCATTTTGGCATGAGCTGAGAAAGCGGCGGCTCACTGCCTCAAAATTTAAGCAAATTTGTTCAAGAAAAAGTGATTATGAGGGTCTGGTAACTCAGCTTAAAAAGAAAACTGTTCAGACTGCTGCCATGAAGTATGGCCTTGAACATGAAAGTGAGGCAGCACAGTCATATGTCAACACCAGGTTTGTCAATGTATACCGAACAGGATTTGTTATTAATCCAGGCTGTCCCTTTTTAGGAGCAAGCCCTGATTTTCTTGTTTATGACCCAACACGCAATGAGGTATTTGGATTGCTTGAAATTAAGTGTCCCCAGTGTGAGTCATGCAGAGATGCCCAGTATTTAAAGATTGTCAATGGTCAACTCAAACTAAAGAAAACCCATGAGTATTACTTTCAGGTAATGGGGCAGATGGCCATCACCGGGCTCAAATGGTGTGACTTCATGGTATTTTGTAAGAATGATTGGCACATTGAAACCATTTACTTTGATGAAGAGTTCTTTGCCGACATGTACAATAAGCTAACTCTGTTTTATTACAACTATTATCTTCCATCATTGTAAATGTCACACCACTGATAAAACCTCATTTTTATTTGTAAATGTTTTTATTCAAATTAATTGCTATCATTTTAAAATAGAGGTCCTTTAAAGTTTGATAGCATACAACAGACCGACCATATTTGATTAATTGAAGAGGCTAATGACAGTGGAAGTACAGCATCAAATAAATGGTTTTCCTTGACTCTACGAATTGCCCTCTCTACATGGATCCTTAGCTTCGCTATTTTTTGAGTCCTTTCTACATCTTCCTTGGAAAACTGAACCTTTTCACTCAGAAATGGTGGAATGTTGAGAGAACAGTTTAAAGGAGATAAAAGGTCTTCTATAGTGAAACCTTTGTCTGCCATAACCCCATCTCCATCCTCTAACAGCTTTAAAATTCCACACCTTTTCACTATCTCCCTGTCACTTATAGATCCCGTGTAGAGTTTGGAGATGAATGACACTGCACCACTGGGGGTAATACCAACAAGACCTTTGAAGGTGGTTGCACTTTTGTAACTAGAGTAAAACTCAGAATGAAGCACAAGAGAGGAAGGTGTCTGAACCTTCATTTCTGTGCAATCTATGATCACACGCACATTGCTGAAACTATCTTTAAAACTACTTGGCATTGTTTTTCTAATCTGTGATCTACTCGACCATAGTGGTAAACATCCCATTGTAAAATAAAGGAAGTTTGACCAGGTTATAATCATTCTACTTACAGTAGAAATTGACACATTGAATCTGACAGCCAAATCTTGATCAAATAAGCCTACCTTGACCTTACACAACCACATGAACAGTTGATCTTCTATAGCAAGGGACTGTTTTTTCATGTTTATAAATACTTCATTAATTATCCCTTCACCAGGCTTTTTAGCCCTGCCACGTTGAACTTGAGACCACGTTCTCATTTTTTCAGCAGATGGTTTTATCACATCTATAAATGACCATAACACATTACTACTTGAAAACCCAGTATAAAACCGGATCATTTCATCATCATACATAAATCGGCGAAGGCCAAACTGACTTATATTGTTCTTCCTATCAAGTTCCTGTTCGAGTCTCTCTATCTCTTTCCTAGCTGCCTGGAGCATCTCCTCAAGTGACACTTCCTGTCTCACCACACCATAATCATGATCATAAAGATTTGGAGTACTGGTAAATACCTGTTCTATAAAAACAAAAAATATCTATTTTAAAGTTTTCAAAGTTCTTAGATGGAGTCCCTGTGTAACATCAAAATAATATTAATTCCAAGTGAACAAATAAAAGGGACATGGCAGAGTATACGCAACTGTTACAGCAAGGAGCCCAAGTGTGTGAGTACTTTTAAAATATTCACAATCTTTCTTGCAGGAGAAATCCAATCACAAGTAGACCATTTGTTCTCAGCTTCTGAATGAATTACTTTTGCACAAAAGAATGTGAGTGAATAAAAATCTTGGGTTCCTAAGTAAAATATGTGCACACTTACAAAAACACCAGTAATATAAATTTGAAGCATCTTTAAAACAGCAGTTTATAGGAACAGAAGCTGAAAGGAATTCACTAAGGTGGCACCTTTTGTGTTAAGCTGAAATGTTGGGGGGATCTCTGATGACTTTCTTTTCAAGATTCTTCTTGATATTTCCTGTTCTTTCTTCTTAGTCCAAGCGAAGAGAGAAGGGACTGCTGTTGACTTCAATAGCCGCCGCTGTCCAGCCAACGAACGTCTATAATCAGTTTTCTCAAAATGCTCTGAACAAACAGCAGTATGCTTTTTAATCTGACAAGATGTCAAAAGAAAAGCAGCCGTAGCGATAGTGAATATAGGCCTGCATTCACTATATCAAGATCAATTTCACTTAAACTAGTTCATCAATGAAATCCAATAACAACGCGCTAACAAATAGGATTATAAGAAAATATGCTTTAGCTTTATCTTAAGTTTATTTAAATCAAGCTATAAACACAAACAGAATTCGAACGAGAGGCCAGACAGTTAAAACTAACTTCAAAATTCGGTCCTGGATCTCTTCGTATTCTTGCAATCCACTCTGCCCTCCTTTTGGCCTCTTTTGGGAAAGCATGGAAGGATATCTCTTTGTTGTATCTTGAATCATTCGTACACAACGGCACACAACAGTGTGTGGCAGCCATCTTGAATGTTTGCGCGGTTAGCCTCGCTTTCAATCAAACATGGCGGACGCATGAGAAGAGAGAATTAGCCCGTGATATGTTTACGTGTACTGGTCACATTGGCATACATGAAGGGGCGGACGGACGTACGGACGTACGTTGTACGTACGTTGTACGTACGGACGTTGATGACGTCATGCCTATAAAACCAAATTTTCTCACATCGATGGGTTACCATATTTTCTTAGCTATGGTGCTCCGCGCGCGCGCGCCTTCGGCGCGCGCGGAGCTCCGCTACCAAGAGTACTTACTAAGATTTACTTTCTCCGGATAGTTTTAAACCGCGCAAAAATGTCACTATTGGTAAGCATCACCGATAGGAAACCCGAGTATCTCGAGATGCGCAAAACGTATGCGCAGTAACAATAATAGGCACCGTCCTTAAGCGGATACGGACATAGTACATACCTCTTCGGGGTCCACAGAGTCTAAAATATCCACCTGTAAGCGGACAGTAAACAATATCAAGAGACTTTTTAACGAAATGGGTTTGATTTTAATGGTTTAATCGCACACTGTCCTAGACAAAACGTAGTCATTTCGCCTACAACTAGTGTTTTTTAAAATAACATTTCATCAAAGTTTTCGTGTTTAAACTTTTCTTCAAGCCAGTTGCACGAAAATTTGTCTCCTTGAAATTTAAACTCGCAAGGCAATTCCATGCATTCCATATCCTGCTCCTCTCACGGTTTATCCGCTTTCCCGTAATAAGAAGTTTTGCTGAGTTAAACGCACGCTTCAGGAACTTCGTAACCCAATCTCAAACATTCTAATGAACAAATGGCATCTTATACAAAACCAGCCCTTATACTAAGAGAAATCTTTAAAAACCCTCCCCTAGCTAATTTTATATAGAAAAGGGGGATCTTTGAAAGATGTACCTGTTAGAGCAAAGCTCTGAGGTCTTTGAATTTCCCATCTTGACCAATAAGAGTCGTGTTTGGACCTTGAAACACAATTACAAGTTGTTGTGGTGTATTATATGCCCTCTATTGCACTTTTTTTTTTCAACCTCCTATAAGCGGACACCTCCCGTAAACGTAACAGACATCAAATATACTGGTTTCAAGTGAAATCAATGAGGCAAGGGAGGGTGAAACACTAGTGTACAGGTAGCAACACAGAAAACATGTGAAAATCCATTCTTGTAATTAATGTGGGTAAGGCAGTGAAAACAGGTATCCAGCTGCAAGGGTTCGTGTTGTGAATGATGCAGTCGGTGAGCTCCAGCTTAGGGTAGCTATAAATAAGAAGACCGTGAAAGGTATCAATTAATTAAAAGAAAACAATTGACATCGGCAAATGGTGCTCATTCCAAAACACAGCTGAAACAAACTAAGAAATTTCGGCCATTTCCAACATGCCGCTGCTGGAAGTTCTGTACTGGTGATTTCACAGCTCTAGCACAGTACCCATCGCTTTGGTTGCTCCATTGCATGTTATAATTCGGATTATCATGGAATTCTGTAAGACATGAGGCTGTTTCAAGCCTCTCGCTAGCGGAAATGGCTATGTTTATTTGTTATTATTACAATTGTTTGGTCACAGACGGAGATCAAAGGTATTGCTCAAAGGGGTGTAGTGCATTGATCTTAATTAGCCAATGACTTCACCGACTCGTAATTCTATTATCCATTTGCTGCAAAGAAAATTAACTTCCTCTCAGATTATAACTCGGATACCTTTCAGGTATTCCGAGTAAAAAATGTGACCCGCTTGAGAAAGAATAATCAACAAATTCGAATTTTGTGTTTTCAATAAATATCATCAGGCATTTTCGTTACTAATCTGGGCCCAGTTGTCACTTCAAAAGCCACGATTAAATACTAACCAAGAACTTTGAGTTGTTCAACAATTATGAATAAATCGTTTTAATCTAACCCAAAATCATTCAGATAGTCAAAACGTCCTATTTATGATGCATTTCCTTCACTTTTGTGCTTGTCAACATTATGACTTGCGGTATTTCAGGTTCACGTGTTCAAAAGTTTGTTTTTGCATCACATAGTTGTTTAGATTTTCAATTACAAACTCTGTTTTGAATGGCCACTCCGACTCACTGAGTCTAAATAGATACGTTCCGTCTCGTTTCTGAGAAACGAAACAAAAACGAAAACAAAAAGGAAACGAAACATAAAGTTATTGACCTTGGTCACGCTCTAAAATAAACATTTTCTTTGGCGTTGAATATTGTGGTTAAAATGTTGATGACGAATATCGTTGCCGATAAGAGTACAGACATCGCTGAACCACGTTCGATTTGTTAATATATAATCACGCTGAAGGAAATCAAAAAAGTCTAACTCAAAAAAGAAAGGCTAAAAAAGTTGTGGAACGTTTTTGATCGGTAAATAAACTGAAACAAGTGAATCCCCTCTTGATTGAAAGAAAAGTCTCCAGTAACGCAGAATTTATTTGGCTAAATCAGGCTTTGCACCACTGGGCCCTCGTCCAATTCCCCGGCGGGCATACGACGTTTTTATGATAATCTATCCCGGGAAGGGGGGGGGGGGGGGTAAATCAGAGCGTTTGGGTCTAGAATAGGGTATCATTTTCCACGAAACTGACCAGTCGCTTGAAGATTTTATCAAGACTAAGGAAACCAGAAATCCCCGCTCAAAAATATAAAAAGGTCGAGTCGGCAAAGTTTAAATTTATGCAACTCAGCCTCAACAGTGTCGATAAATGGCTATCATGAAACACTTTTGGATATTATTAACTGTCAAGTATCGATATTTAGACGGAAATCGGTGGTATAGGCTAAGGGTTCCAGGGTCCCAGCGGCACATCCCCACCCAGAAATTCCTAAAGTACCCGCCCGGGTAATCTGTTAACCGACTGCAGAAGCTCATGGCCTTGAAGAGTTTAACTATGGTTCAGAGCTGGTCTTTTTTGACTTTGGAAATTTTCTTATTTGAATGTAACGTAGCTCGTGTACTTTCCCGCTCGTGCAGCATCGATCTTATTTTTGTCCACATTTGCTTTGTTCCAAGGGAAAGTTTTGAAGGTTACACGATTCAAGGTCATGTGTTTTTGTCGACTGCCAATCCTCTTTCACCCCTTGCTATTTTTTTTGTCTTCGTTTGCAGGCGCTATTCAGTTGAAAGAAATTTAAGATCTTTGAATGGTTTTAATCTTCTTTATTAACCTTTCTTAAATTTGTCAAATTTAAATTCTTTGCAATCTTCTAGTCACAGTTCTAATTATAAACCAAGTTGTACGACTGTGACGTTCTCTGCCGATCCGATGCGACAGTCGATAGTTCAAAGGTGAGCTCCGAACCACCACTGCGTGCTAGAATCGCCTCCTACTGTGCAGCGAAACTTGCTGTTTATGTAGTAGTAATGCCCGAAGTTGTCTTCGGAGGAGACCGAACCAGAATTCGGCTTAAATTCGCAGGTGGTATATGTACTGTCGGTATGTAGAGGAAATTCGTTAACCTTTGACCCCTGCCAGAATGGAACCGTTTGCTGGATTCCAATGTGTCCCCGGATGTTGATGTATTCCACTCTCTTGCATATGTTATTCCCACTGAAATCGATGACGTTGAGGTTTTTCAACGTTCCGCGAACGTAGTCGGTGAAATCCACGCCGTGAGTTGGGTAACTGCATGTTGCTCGCCAGTGCGTGGAGTGATTCTGCAGGGATCTCATTCGAGCTAAACTCAGACGGTATAGCTTCCAGTTGTGGCTATTCTCGTTCACTGGAACGTCGATCTTGAATGGTGTAAACTGGAAAGCGGTCAATGAGCGATACTGGGTGCTCCAAGACATGACCAAGGTCCATGCTGTACCAGGTTCGGACTTCAGATCACAATAAGCTGGGAAGCTGTTTCCTGCGATGTCATAAAGTTGGTAGATGCCACATTTTGAGGCCCCTTTTATAAGGTGATCCAGGCAGGATGTGGCACGGAAAACAACTGGCGTAATGTTAGAAGACTTGGGACAATTATCTCCCTGGAACAGAAAAAAATCTTATGTTACATTAAAACGATCGGCATTTCAAATGAGAACTGACAAAAATTCGGTAATGGATAAACAGTTTCAGAAAGGCCCCAAATGTTTCGATCTAATTTCGATCTCCAAAAGGGTTCTTACTTTTCCTTTGTGGTAGGAAATCTTGGAGTAGTGATGTATTGTTATCTCTAAAACTGTTAAACTATCAAGTTTCAGAATGGCCTATTGCAGTTTTACAAGTAATCTTTTCGAATGAACCATTAAGATGTTTTTCAGTCTCTTTCGAAGTATATGTGCATCTATTGTTTTTTATTTGTCTTACCTGGCAACTTGATGTAACAGCTCGCTTGAATTTTTGTCCCTGATCACTTGCCGAAGCAATGGTAAGACTCTAAAAAATAGAATACAGTTTCATTCAGACCCTTTATATTTGTTTAATTAGCACGAGGTTACAAAACAATCAAAAGACCTTAATCTGTATGGAATATTCAAGTCGAGTTGAAATAAAGTCACTCGACGAAAAATCTTTCGTTAAGTTGTTAGTCTGTCCTCGTACCACATGTATTAAAGCTGACCAACGTCTTATCTTAATACCGACGAGAGAGCTATTAGTTAGATGTGTTTGACTCTCGATCTAGCCTTTTGAGCGAACAGAGGAAACATAATTCACAGATGCAACAATTAATTTTGCTTCCAGTTACTGGCGTCTTCCACTCCGGTTACGATCGTTTCAAGTCAGTAGAAAGTTTGATAAGCAAACCTTAAATGTCAAGACTTATATCATGAGTTAAATGTTGTGCTTGGGAATACGTAACTCACGAGAAAAATGATGCCGATAAAAGCCGCTGTGTTCTTAAATACCATGACGAATTTTCCGAATAGATCACTGACGGTGACACGATCGGTGTAGTGCTACTTCGAGTCTCGGAGTGCCGAACCTTCACAAGCAAAATGCTACAGATCACTTTGGCTGTGCTTTACAACTTGTTGCCTATATGCAGAAAGGGAGTTAGGTATCATCGAGTTGGACTTCGAGTTCGAGTTCGAGTTGGACTTCGAGTTGGACTTCGAGTTGGACTTCGAGTTGGACTTCACTCGAAGTCCAACTCGAAGTCCAACTCGAACTCGAACTCGAAGTCCAACTCGATGGTTCGGGATTCCCATGCAGAAAAGTATGGTAATTCAGAAATTTGAAACATGAAAAAACCTCTCACAGTACTTGTTGTGTTTTGAGTAAACAAAAAATGTTAGCTCTGTGACTGTTTGGCTGTCATTCCGGCGTGCGCAAAGATTAAACAGTTCAATGTTTTTATGAAACTAATGAAATTTTTCGCAGTTATTAAAAAAAAAAAATCTCTAAGGAGCACCCCGCGCTCCGGAAAGTATTTTAAAGTTAAAACAAACTCGGCCAATGAAAACAGTGATCATCTCGCTCAATGCTTTGATGGATTACTATTACTCCGGATCGATGGTGATCGATAGATTTTCAGTCAAATTACTTTAAGTGTACCTTAAGTGTACTCCTCAAACATTTGCAAAAGACTAGAGATGTGCTGACAGAATAATGGAGTTTGTGGGCAGGCTTGCATGAAATTCACACTCAGTGTCGTATATCTTATGTTTGATGCCACTCTTGCGCGCAAGTGTTGATCTATTTCAGCAAGCGAAAACGGCGCGCAGCCGATTTCATGCCAAGTGGTTGGTGTTCCTTCGTTTCCGTTCACACGATACACATCAAGCACCTTACCAATCGTTTCCTTTGCCCGTTCTATTAGTTAAGATCCCTTGTTTTCTTCTACTTGAACCTATCAGCAATTAAAATATGGCGTTCTTGCCTCTGCCTCCGTTAGTACACAAACACGGCCTCTCTTTACGGCTGTCGGGATGAATTTATTTTTTAGCAAAGGGCTCTTAAAATGGAATGTAATTCTACCAAAATAAAGCTCCCGTTTTGCTGAATGTCATGAATAAATCTCAGGACGCAAGCTGTTGGTAATGTCATCCTTTTGACAGACCCCCACGAAGTGACAATCTGGCAGATGACTCAGTGAAGTGCAAATAGTCGAGAACGGCGACCTCTTCCGCACAGGTATTCCCAATAAACAATGCAGAAACAAAGGGTGGATGTATCAAGCCTTTTTCTCACTATCAAAGTAGTAGATTAATCCACCTCATTTAAAAAAGTATATTCAATTAAGTATATAAGGTTTCTTCCATTTTTTCCTGCTTAATTTTATCTTTTTCTCCTTTTATTCACCTGTTGTCTTATTAAAACTCCAAATGTGTTATGGGGAGCTAACAAGAAAACCAATAGGTTAACTTAGCTTCCCAGTTCGCGTTTTACTATTAATGATGTAACGTAAGTATTTTATTTTGGAAATGGAAATGGCATTTGTTTACCCACGAAACACGTTAAGAGCGCTCAGGAGCTCGTTCAACATGTATTTGGCAGTGTTGGTTTTTGAGGAGAGGGGAAAACCGGAGTACCCGGAGAAAAACCTCCCAGAGCAAGGAGAGAACCAACAACAAACTAAATCCACATACGACACCGGGATCGGGAATCGAACCCGTGCCACATTTGTGGAAGGCGAGTGTTCTCACCACCGCGCCACCCCAGCAAGGGGTCAGTATGTTATAATGAGCTAAATAAAGAATTTGATTGATTGATTGATTGATTGATTGCATACATACTATGTAACCGTTCGTGGCAGCGATTGTAACGTAATGGAGAAATTTATTATATGGACGGGAATGTTTTACCGGGAACTAAAACTTGTAGAATCAACACGACCATTCCAACTACATCCGGAACCGAGTAGCGTATTTTTCATCCTTGCATACGGCGAGAGCTGCTGAAATTTAAACTGACCAATCAGAATTCAGCGAGCGGGAAAAACTGTGCTATCCTTGTGCTATTCGACGTCACGCCAATTGTTTACATTCGGATTGGTTAGATCGGTGGACATTCGCTCAGCCTTCTCTTGACTCTCTTGACCGTCGCTTCTTTGAACTCAGCGGGACAGAAATGACGCATTGTTCTGGCAATCAATTTGCCAATTCACTTTATCCAGTTTATGAATTGGTCTAGCATGTGATTAAAAACCAGGATCGTCTTTGAACTTTATTCTGTGG
>NC_090894.1:41693444-41698444 GCF_036669925.1 Montipora capricornis
TTTTCCCCCGGTTGACTCAAGGCGCCATGAAGCCGCATTGACCGTAAGACCTGCGGCCCGTTTCTCGAAAGTCCCGATAACTTTTCGGGCCCGAAAAGCCACTTGTGAAACAGCCAACCGCTTGCTTCGGAAAGCCGGTCTTTTAACATGTTTTTAAAGTAACAGACAGAAAAATTACCGTGAAGTTTGACGAGTTAAATCCTCTCTGTTCTTGAGATACAAAGGGAATTGTGACACCCGAAAATGGCCCGTAAAGTTTCGGGACTTTTGAGAAACGGGCCCTAGCTGGCCAGGGAACTGGGTCTGAATCCTTTTGTCGGTATTTGATTGGTCGTCGTCATGTTCCAAGACAGGATCAGCGTAACTTGCTAAATCGTCATTAAATTTCATTAAATGAAGAACGTTCCTGTTCCACTGAGTTGATCTGATTTGTAATACCTTGAGGGAGAATAAAATATCATCTTTACGAACATGGGGGACAACGAAGGAAAGTCCTCAAAGCCGTTCAAACAGCGCAAAAGTTTTGGTAAGTTGCCCAACAGATTTGCATGTTGAACTTGATTGTTTATACGTCGTTTTCTGGTGAGCACGTTTTGTTCCTAATCGAGATCATTGCTCTTTTCGTGAATTTGACAGTCAGTAGAAGAGATGAAGTGGCTGGAATCAGAGCAAAGTTTCCCTCCAAAATACCTGTGAGTTAATGTTAAATTTGAGTTGTTACATTCGACTATTTTTGAAGGCATGGTCTAGAGCTTTTACTGATCAGTGCAAAACTTTCTGTATACCTCTTTTTCTTCAGGTAATAGTCGAAAGATACCACAAAGAAAAAGATCTTCCTTTGCTCGACAAGACGAAATTTCTTGTCCCTCAGGAACTGACTATGAGTCAATTCGTCACCATAATAAGGTTTGTGGTGAAAATAAAACTATTGTTTAGAACATCACTGTTAGCAACTCGCCGAAGCATATTCTGTAGTGCACGTTCTTAATTGTAACATGTTTCATACTTGTTCTATAGAATTATACTTATATGATCTCGCTTTTAGACCATAACAGGAAAAATGCAGATTAAGTTAACAGAAATATTAGTTATTATACTGGTTTGCCATTTCTAGTAGCAGTTTATTATGGCAATCTGCATGGGTTTCTCAAAATCTCGTGCGAACTAAGTTCAGTGATAATTGTGGGGTCAAAATGTCAAGAGAAATAATTCCCTTATTTAATGTTGGCAGTAAGTGAGATGCTGGGTTAGGTCTTGAAAATGTTAAAACAACAGCATGTTGAAGCACAGAAAGGCTTGCCTGGTTTGCAGAATCTAATAATACGATATTATCACTGACAAAAATGACAAAATCAGTTTCCCTTTTTTTGTTTTCCCTTTTTTCGTGCTTTTTGTTCTTTTTGTGTCTTTAAGATACCATGAGTTATATTCCTAAATAGGTTACACTGTAAATTATTCATGAAACACGGTATTTGTGTTAGTATTTTAATTGTGATGACTTTGTATTTTAAAAGTTTGAAGCTTTTATTGCAAAGCACAAGTTCTTTATTAATATTTAATGGTAATTGAACCGAGTGGAGTGCAATTTGGTCTGAAATCATACGTGTGATTTCAAAATCATGAAATCGCAAGTATGATTTCAGACCAAAATTGCACGACACCAGAGTTAATAGTTCAATTACGACTTTATTACATCCATTTAGAAATGACAAACAATAATTGTTTTAACCATTGTGTTGCAACTTTTGTTCCCATCTGGATCAATAAAATATTGGTACTGACTAAAACCCTGTATTTTAGTGATTAAATGATCATATTTTAGTGATTAAATAATAATTATTTTAAAATCGCTAAAATACAGGGTTTTAGTCAGTACCAATATTTTATTGATCCAGTTGGGAGCAAAAGTTGCAACACAATGGTTAAATTTTCCTGCAATTTGAATGGTTACCTTAAAAAAGCCTTGAAATCTGATTGGTTGTTTTGTTTTAGTGTTCCATTCTCATTGGCGAAGGAAATGGTTTGATTTAGAGCAAATAAATTGTGCGATTTGGTAATAAATTGCACTGCTGGGAGCCAATTAGATTGCAAGGATCACCAGTGATTTCTACATGGATGTAATAAATAAATAAATAAATAAATAAATAAAATGAAGTAAACTATTATTGAATGAAATGTTTGTTTTTGATGAATGTTGAAAGCTAAAGTACATGACATTTATGATCTGCTCCAGGAATCTAAACCTCGACACACTCAAAACCATCGTTCCTATGATTTAATTGGAGCTGATTTGGTTTGATTTGATTCTTGTACATTGTACCCGGTTAGTCCCATAGCACTAAATACTGTTGCCACTTAAATAAACATGGCATCAGACTGACAGGATGCGGCGATGCAGATCCGCATCCGCATAATTCCCTAGAATCCGCATCTTCCCCATAATCACGATATTTTCCGCATAAAACTGAAGAAATGCCTGATATTAGTGGTAAAGCAGCTGCATACCATCCTCTCAAACACAAAAGCCAAAGAGATTGACTACTTTGAAACACTTATTTTCCTGAACATTGAAGAAAACACGCCATTTCGTTCACAAGATGAAAGTTCGTAAGCAGTTTCCACACATTTTTTGGCAATGAGCCTGGACTCTAGTTAAACCATTTTCATAACATACCCTAGGCTCGAACTCAACAAGGTATGAAAATTTAGCCACAAGTTATAGTCACAAATTAAACTGCATTATTTGTAAAAGTAGGGACAATCATTGTGATGAAGTTGTACAAAACAAAATAGGAGCCCGCAATACATATGTGTAAAAAACCGGTGAAAATGGTGAATGATCGAGGGAATGGATCGTGGTTCAACCACATCACAATTTTGCTTCCTTCCTCCAAATTGAAGCAAAATAATATTCATGACGAGAAACAAAATAATTTTTTATTGCTTTATTTATTTTAGCAAAAGTTTTTGCAAAAATGCCGATTACTAACCCTTTTATTTTAACGGTGAAAGCTGGTCGCAAATTGGTGACTCTTCCAGATATCTTAATCACAAAGGGAGAAAATTCAGTTGTAAATGCGACTGTAATGGTTGCAATTTCGAGTCCTAATTTACCATAACCATGTAAATACATTGGGCAGGCCTAATTATTAGTTCTATAAATTGTTTAAATTTACGCATAATCCGGTGTAATTTCTGCATAATCAGCACATGTTTACACATAATATGTCCAAAAATTTCCGCGTAATCTTTAATTTTATCCGCATCCTATCAGATGCTCTCACCACTGAACCTTTCCTGCTCCCGGTTGGGCAGTTACGGTAGAATTCTGAAAGTAACAGCCCTTGTTACTTCCGGATTTAACAGGCCTAAGGAGTCGCTCCTTTCGGTAGCTGTCTCACACAGAAAGGACACTTAACATGAGATTTAAGTGTCATTATATTATTTAGTTGTTCAGATTACTTGCTGGTTATGCAACCAAACAAAAACAAGGTGTAACAATTTTAATAAGTTTTGATAAGTTTCTAGCCTGACAACTTGAAGTGGAGACAAGTTTTGACTTGTATAGATATTATACTTGTGTTCGTAATATATGTATATTTGTAAACTTTTCAATAGGATTGAGTCAAGTTAAAAATAAAGTAAGGATCACAAAGTTTCTGGCTTTGCTTAGTCCAGTTGTTCCATCTGCATGACACACTATGCATTATGCCTATAAATAGTTCTTGGTTTTTAGTTCAGGGAAACTGAGACAATATTTGCCATATACCTTACAGTATCGTATTAGAGTTTTTTTGCACATTCCAGTTGCTGTACTCCAGGAGACAATAATCATTGTTTCATATTTTGCTGTAGTTTTGTTCTTCAATCAATCAATCCTCAAGTACGCTGTATTTGTGCTTACCTACCACATTGTTGTTTTAAGTTACATTATTGAAGGGGCCGCTACTTTTGAGGCGTTACTTTCAGGGGTGCCATTACTTTCGGGATTTAACAGAAGCGTTAAAAAATTAAGTAAACATAACAGGGGGATTATGGGGGGGGGGGGGGGGGGGGTTACTTTTGGAATTCTTCACAAGTCCTTATGTAAACACTATATCAAGCTCTGGACGCCTCATCTTTGTATGAAAAGGTCTATTAAAGATTTGATGTGTCCATGCTGAAGAATGTAATTTGGCACCATTTTTTTGTTTTGACTGAAGGGAATAAGAGGCATACTGTAGATCAGTAGACTTTTCAAAAGGTTCCTTTTTTAAAACATATGTAGTAAGGCAGAATCCTCAAATATATGTACATGTACAGTACTTGTAAGCAATCTGTTGGTTTTTTTAAACTCTGAACAAATTAAAATAAACAATAATAGAATTTCTTAATTTCCTCATGCATTCGGCTGAAATAGTGGGAAAACTTTATTTTCCAAATCCTATGAGTGGCATTAGCGGTGCATCTGCACGCAGTTTTAACCATTCAGACCGCATGTTATATGGAATCTTCGTTATAATAATAATTATTATTATGGGTCGTGGGTTTTATTCCCCCCAGGTCAGAGACCTTTTCTCTGTCCTTTAGGTGGGTGACGCGCAAAAAAGTTCGTGATGCTGTTGATCAGCGAAGGTTCTTAATCCTCCTTCCATCAGGGAGGCGTGATGGCCTCATGATTGGTGTGCTCGACTCCGGATCGAGTGGTCCGGGTTCGGGTCCTGACCGGGGACATTGTGTTGTGTTCTTGGGCAAGACACTTTGCTCTCACGGTGTCTCTCTCCACCCAGGTGTATAAATGGGTACCGGCGAAATTAATGCTGGGGTAACCCAGCGATGGACTGGCATCCCATCCAGGGGGGAGTAGAAATACTCCTAGTCGCTTCATGCTACCGAAACCGCAGATAAGCGCCGGCCTGATGGGCCATCTAGGCTAGTAGCAGGCTTTACCATCACATTTACAACTTTAGCGTAAGAACTTACCTGATTTCTGTCAGTTATTATTATGTTAACTTTGCTCT
>NC_090894.1:41703444-41705944 GCF_036669925.1 Montipora capricornis
AATGGATAAAGTTATTACCATTCCTAAACCTGATGCGAAGTTTTCCGACGAAGACCGGAGTCACGACGATCGTTCTCTTCACGCATCGGATTTGTTACCAGGAGCCCTCGGTTCAGACTCATCCTCTTCCATGGCAGGCACAACGGCACAAAGGCAGCAACAGCGTGCAAAAGTGACGATAATTTCCGTTGAAAATAAGGATGGGCAAACTTCAGAGACAAGTTTACAGAAAACATACTCCGTTGAAAGGCCCACAGAAGGCGCTTATACACCGGCTCCTGATTTTATAGAGAAAGTTAACACAGATCATCCTCGAAGTGGGTTTATGCTCAAGGAAAGAAAACTAAAGGTAGTTGAAGGTACCAAAAAGGGGACTGACGCTCAGCAGATTCCAACTAAAATCCAAGTCACTTTGCCATCCGCTGATAACAGTGCCTACGAAGAAAGCGTAATCGCAAGTGATGCGCAGGTTTCTGTTGATCAGGATACTTTTGGTGACGTGTCATCAATCTTGACTTTTTCACTCGCAGTGAAGTTTATTTGTAATAAAAGTGTGTTATCTGGAAATATCAAAGTTAGTCCAAGCGTCTCTTGAATAATATTATAGAAACGGTCTCTGGTCGTTCTCCGTGACAACTGTCTTTGTTTGTGCTTATTGTCATGCACAATGTTGGACAAATAGCAACTCCTCTTGCCACCGTCTTACCGCAGAGACCCCTTTTTTGCCTTTGAAAGTTGTCCTAAACGGCCAGAAAGCTTGAGAAACTTGCAAGAGAAGTAAATTTATGACTTCCTACGTAGGAAGACCGAACAAACAAACAATTGCAGAAAATGTCAGTCGTGGTGCATTTCGCCTCCAAAATTACATAATAGTCTCCATACCTTTTCCGACTTTGATTTGATTTGTTTGTTTGTTCAATAAAGCCTTAAAAGATTTTTGTTGTCTTAAAAGCCGTCAACATCCCCGCACGTGAGCATGTGTTTGCTCACCTATTCGTTAAAGCCTTCACGTCGTTGTTATGCAAAGCTGTTATATAACATAACAAAAGTAAAGCGCGCCTCCTGATCAGTCAGTTACCCATTTACCTTTGGCCCATGGGTGAATGCTTATGACGAAAACACTGAGGCGTTCGCCGGGAAAAAACAATGCTTTTTCCTCGAACTACAACACTAACCGACCAGTCCACCACAAAACAGGTTAAAATTTATTCGCAGCTTTTTCCAAAAAAAGGCTTAGAAATGTCATGTCTTAACCCGTCAGCGAGTATTTTACTCGAACCACCGGCAAAGCGTTTTGTAAGCTAAGTGAAAGCGAGCTCCATGATTTAATGAGCGAGAGGCATTCAAAGGAGACCAAGGACTGATGTCACAAGATGTTTTGGTTACGTTATAAAAAAAAATTGTGAACGGTTCAGCGTGTACCATCGAGTTATAGTTGCACTTGGGAGATTTGCTAAGCACTCAAGAAGATAGAGTCCAACCTCTCGCATGCAACTATAACTCGCCAATACGCGCTAACCATTTACTATTTATTAACTAAAATGCGTGCAGCACGATTAGTTGTCTTTCTCAACCAATGATATTGTATTTATGAAACCGGGAACGCCTAGAAACTCATAGATCATCCTTTTGTGATTTCATTTCTCATCTAAACAAGACGCTTCTTTAAGCGTGTACTTGGAATACCATGTGGCGCATACATGATGCTAAAGTTCATTTTTTTCGATCCACACACTTTTTTGGAGAAAATTGTTGAGCAAATTTGATTTAAAATTATTAAAATTACAGTCGAACTTTCCCTCCACTAACGGACACCTCCCAAATGCGGACACCAAACTGCGGTCCCGGCGGTTTCAAGCGGTTTCTCCTCTAAAACATTATATAACCTTCCGTAAGCGGACATCTCTCCTAAGGACGGTGCCTACTAAAAGGTATTTTTTCCCCGTTTTATGATTATGCAGGAAATGTAGATCTTAACAAGTGTTATTGAAATCCAAAAAGAAAATTGGGGGTAACCACGCATTGTTCAAAGATACTTGATGAATAATATTTGTAAAAACCTTTAACACTACGCAATTAATGTATGACGTTCTTTCTCAAATCAAGCTTAATTATCTCAAAAATGCATGGTTACTCCCAATTTTCTTTTTGGATACCAAGAGTACTTACTAAGATCTACTTTCTCCGGATAGTTTTAAACCGCGCAAAAATGTCACTGTATTGGTAAGCATCACCGATAGGAAACCCGAGTATCTCGAGATGCGCAAAACGTATGCGCAATAACAATAATAGGCACCGTCCTTAAGCGGATACGGACATAGTACACCTATTCGGGGTCCACAGAGTCTAAAATATCCACCTGTAAGCGGACAGTAAACAATATCAAGAGACTTTTTAACGAAATGGGTTTGATTTTAATGGTTTAATCGCACACTGTCCTAGACAAAACGTAGTCATTTTGATTACAATTAGTGTTTTTTAAAATTACATTACATCAAAG
>NC_090894.1:41715944-41720944 GCF_036669925.1 Montipora capricornis
AAAAGTATGGTAATTCAGAAATCTGAAACATGAAAAAACCTCTAACGGAACTTGTTTTGTTTTGAGTAAACAAAAAATGTTAATTTTTAAGCGTGAAAATTTAACAGTTCGATATTTTTATGAAACTAATGAAATTTTTCGCAGTTATTATAAAAATCCTTTAAGGAGCACCCTGCGCTCCGGAAAATATTTTAAAGTTAAAACAAACCAAGGTACTCGGCCAATGAAAACAGTGATCATGTCGCTCAATGCTTTAATGGGTTATTACTCCGGATCGATGGTGATCGATAGATTTTCAGTCAAATTACTTTAAGTGTACCTCACAAAAGTACTCCTCAAACATTTGAAAAGACTAGAGATGTGCTGACAGAATAATGGAGTTTGTCGGCAGGCTTGCATGAAATTCACACTCAGTGTCGTATATTTTATGTTTGATGCCACTCTTGCGCGCAAGTGTTGATCTATTTCAGGAGCGTAGCCGATTTCATGCCAAGTGGTTGGTGCTCCTTCGTTTCCGTTCACACGATACACATCAAGCACCTTACTAATTGTTTCCTTTGCGCGTTCTATTAGTTAAGATCCCTTGTTTTCTTCAGTCTACTTGAACCTATCCGCAATGAAAATATGGTGTTCTTGCCTCGGCTTCCGTTACGACACAAACACGGCCTCTCTTTACGGCTGTCGCGGTGAATTTATTTTTTAGCAAAGGGCTCTTAAAATGGAATGTAATTTGCGTACAGCATACTACTAAACTGTAGACATAAAACTAAGTACATGTTCATTTTGATATATAACGTCGAGAAAGAGTTTTCTAGTTCCAGTGCACAGAACTTACTTTTGATTCTCTTTAGCTGTCGGAAGGAATAATTCAGAATGTCCCCTCGAAATAGTTATCATTATCTTTCAGATTGAAGAAGATCAAATACGTAATTCTATCAAAATAAAGCTCCCGTTTTGCTGAATTTTATGAATAAATCTTAGGACGTAAGCTGTTGGTAATGTCATCCTTTTGACAGACCCCCACAAAGTGACAATCTGGCAGAGGACTCAGTGGTAGTATAGTAGTTAGGGGTATGAGCTCATTTTTACTCGTGGATCTATCCACGAGTTTTTGTGAGGGTCTTTACAATATTGATGCAAATGTATCACTCCTGCCTAACCGGAAGTTCGATCTGATTAGCCAAACCAGATGGAAAATCACAACACAGCTTAGAAAGCTGTGACTTCCTGTTCGCTAGGTTGTGCGCCGCCATTGGTGTTTGTGGCTTTTATACTTAAGTGTTTGAGTACCTTCCGCTGCATTTAGAAGCAAGAGACTGAAGAATTAAAGAAATGGCGTCGTTCGAAGGTGAAGCAAAAGATTCTGAACAAGCACACAATGGTTCAACATTAATTGTGCACCGCCTTTCACTCACCAACTCGTAGACTTTAATGCATGTCGAAATGCAATCGACAGACGCATGGTGAGAAGAGAGTCTCTGTCGATCCCCTAAGCTCACGGGGGATTAATAAATTCCATTTGGAAGGTGACTTCCATTGGGATAGTGACATCGAAGCTATCAAAGTATACCAATTATGTTTATCAAAGCTATCACGAAGTTCTGTAAGCTAATGACTCATCAAAGCCACATGAATCCAACTTGAACAACATCAGAGACATGAAAAACAGTGAGGCAACCAAGCAACCCATGCTTCCAGACACTAGTACTTGTGTGGCGGACCAGAATGACGAAATGTCGAAAGACTCGGTCATCGATTGTGTAAGGAAACTCAATCTCCTGCGATAGAGCCAGGGCTGCGGGACAGAGAACCTTCCAGAATTCCTTTATACAAGAAGACGTCGAGCGTGTTTTATAAAGACAAGGTACATGTAATTAAAAAGTGTATGGTGCATTATTTAAAGAAGAACGAACGGAGCTTGTCGGAGTTGAGAAAGTGTTTATCTCTTGCTTTTGGAAAACAACATTATATTGCAGTAAGAATGTCTAAACCTAGGCCGCAACTCAGACGTAACAAATCGTCGACAGTAGGAGATTCTAATTTTCATTTATTTGTTATTACCCGCAGGACTCCTAAACACAAAAAAGACTGGTCAGTTCTATTGTGTATTCAAGATCAATCTGTTACTAAGCATTCAACAAAATTGAACCAACAAATTAATAGTTATTGTCTATCAAGAGAAAGGCTATTGATATATCAGGAGACAATGAATCGAACCCAGGCCATGTTACTTATGGAGCAAGTACACACATAGTACTGAGAAGTCCTTCTATGGCACTGTTGCAGGCTCAATTAGCTGATTAAAGGCAGTAGAATGTACCTTCTTTTCTTCTTTTGCCCACCAGTTATATAATGATCCTTCCTATCACATGAACATGCATGCTGCTGGAGTTGAATACATCAGAAACAACCGTCAAAGATTTATTGGACCCATTACAGAGCAATTGTGGGTGTGTTGCAGCAACATACATGGTGTGATGCACTTATTGTGAAAGCAGTTTCCTATGCATTAAATGTTACAAATTATATGTGTAAATGAAGCTGTTGAGGGGTGGGCAACAGTAACTGGTATCAGTCCTAATTAAGCAGACAGCATTATAATGACAATATTTCAGGTTATGAAATCAGCAGTGTTACCAATGTCAACAATTATTCAGAGGTAATAATCGATTAATTTTAACCATGGCCAAAAATTATGTCAATGTCAGTAATAATTTCTACAAAGCAGTGGGAAAAGGAGCTTATATGTCTGAGAGAATTTATCAAGCGAAAGAGACAAAATATAGAGTTCAGGGAAAAGAAAAACAATGCAAAACGCCAAAAAAGGTCTGCAAATATTGAAGCAGCAAGGGAATATGAAAAGAAAACATTTCATAAGGGTAAAGCTTCCAATCCAGAACATATCAGAGAACTAAACACAACAGCACAGAACCATTTTAGGAAAGCTATGCAGAGATCTCAACTCTAAACCAAACTGAAATTTGTCAAGGTCAAGACTCTATTAGACATGCCATGCCAAAAGTGATTCAGTCTTTTCAGGATAAGATAACACATGGCCCTGAATATATATGCACTTGCTGTGATCAGTTATGGTTCAGATCATCTGTCTCTAAGTGTAACAGTATCAAATATATAGTGATAAATATCCCCAAGGTTTGTAGGAGGAATGTATAAATGGCACAAAAAGTGTTAATAGTACTGAATGGATCTGCTCTACTTGCCTAATAACCTGATGACATTAACAATATGACCTGGCAACAAAAATCAGACCTTACTCAAAAAGACCCTGTCACCTGTGCTAGGAACTTTGAACACATGGTACAGCTTTTTACAAAGGATGTGTGAAAGAGTAATGTTATGCCTACTGGAGAAATAGTACACTTATTTTACACGGTTGAAATCCAGCAAAGGGGATCACCTCACGTACATGCCTTATTTTGGGTATCTGGTTGCATATGAGAGCCCCCGTGCTGTTACACAATTATCCAGCTCTTATATGACACTGACTAATGCATAAAGAAAACTTCAGCCTGCCAATTTTAAACAATCACGATAACTCTTATATCCACGAGTAACGACAGTGGCACTTTGATTAATTTTTGCGTTCAATTTTGCGCTCTTTAGTTGAGTTTATTTTGAGCTTTAAAAAATATCAACCAAAAATTAATCTATATGTTCTTTAAAAATATATTACCAAGCAAAAAACTGCATGATTAAATATTTGCATAATCAATCAAATGGAACATGAAAGAATCTCAAAGCATGACATTCTCGGAAATAAAGCGGGGATTTCCCGTGATTTTTAACCAAGCACAAGCTTCACATTTTTACTTCAAAATTGTGAAAATTTTCAGTAAAACGTTTCAAATTTGTGAAATTACTTTGTGAAGTTGCATGCATGAAGTGTGTTTAAATATTCACATAATCAATCAAATGGAACATGAAAACAAAATGAAGGATTTTTTCCCATATTCAAGTCAGTTTAAACCAATCACAACTTTCATTTTTTTTGACCAAAATTGTTTCTGAAATGATTTTTATTTCCATTTTGGTTTCTATTTTGGAAGTGACTTTGGAAGATGCATGCATGAAGTGTGTTAAATATTCATCATCCATTCAAATGAAACAGGAAAGAATCACACTCTTATGAGACAGTAGTATGATTTTTTTCAACCAATCACAGCAACCGGCTTAACAGATTTAAGCAAGGGGGACTTTTGTCTGATTGGTTGATAATTTGCTTGTGCCCAGGCTTTTTTGACACGCGAGCGAGCGAAATAAACAAAATGGCGGCCGAAGATGTCTTGTTCCATTACTTGCTACAAGAATTTTTTTTAGCAACAGCATCGTGTACACCTTTTTTCTTTCGGAATAGCGGTATTTCAGTGGTAAAACTTCTTTACAGTCTTTCGCTCTTGTGTGATCGAATTTTCGTTGGCGGCTTCATGCACAATATTGAGTTGGGCAGATTTCCCAGTAAATGTTCTCCTAGATCGATTGAGTGGGAGTTCAGCCGAAACGGCCCTGTCAGTTGAAGTCTGCTAAGGTAAGATGAGTTCGCTATTCCCTTCGTTTTGTATATAATCTCAAGTCAACATAAGCAAGCACAGCCTATTTAATGTTCTTTTAAAAATTAATGTATTTTGCTTTCCTTCTTGTCAACAGAAAAAAACCTTAAGGCCTGGCTAAACTAGGAAACATCGTTGCGGAAACATTGTTGCTTGTCATGTTTCCCTGGGTGGCTAAACTGGGAAGCATATGTTGCGGACGCAAAATTTGTGTCCGGGAAAGAAAATTGTTTTTGACTTCAGGCAAAAACATTTTTTGTTTCCGAGCTGCAAAATTTGTTTCCGCAACATGTTTCCCGCGTGGCTAAACTGGGAAACATTTGCGTCCGCAACAATGTTTCCGCAACAATGTTTCCTAGTTTAGCCAGGCCTTTATAAGAAATGCCAGTGTTATTAACGTCCTCTTCTTCACCAGTTCCTAAATTTTAATTA
>NC_090894.1:41735944-41738444 GCF_036669925.1 Montipora capricornis
TAAATCAGGCTTTGCACCACTGGGCCCTGGTCTAATTCCCTGGCGGGCATACGACGTTTTTATGATGATCTGTTAGCCGACTCAGCTGCCGACTGCAGAAGCTCATGACACTTGAAGGGTTTAATTAAAGGTCACGCAATTTTAGGCAATTTCAGCACTGATCGAATGCTCATAGAATTAACTAAAATATCCAAATAACTCTTCAAAACTATAGAAGAACTCTAACAAAACACAGGGAAGCCAAGAAGGGACATGGATGGACAAAACTGGAGAGGATTGAAATGGATTGAATTTGGGTAAATTTGACGTTTAGAGCTCATAATTAACAAAATTAAACAAAATTACCTAAAATAGCGTGACCTAGCCCCTTTAAGAAATTTTCTTATTTGAATGTTGAATGACTGCATTTTTGCATCACTGGGCCCTGGTCCAATTCCCTGGCCGGCATACGACGTTTTTGTGATGATCTATTAGCCGACTGCATGCAGAAGCTCATGATGTTGAAGCGTTTAACTATGGCTCAGAGCTGGTCTTTTTTGACTTAAGAAATTTTCTTATTTGAATGTAACGTAGCTCGTGTATTTTCCCGCTCGTGCAGCATCGATCTTATTTTTGTCCATATTTGGGCATAAAATTGGTGTCCTAAAATCCAATGCCTGCTTTGTTCCAAGGGAAAGAGTTGCAAGTTAAACGCTTCAAGGTCATGTGTGGTCATGTCGACTGCCAGTATCCTCTTTCACCCCTTGGTATTTTTTTGTCTTCGTTTGCAGGCCGGCGCTATTAATTAAAAGACATTTAAGATCTTTGAATTGTTTTAATCTTCTTTATTAACCTTTCTTAAAATTGTCAAATTTATATTCTTTCCAATCTTCTAGTCGCAGTTCTTATTATAAATCAAGTCTAAATCAAGTTGTACGACCATGACGTTCTCTGCCGATCCGATGCGACAGTCGATAGTTCAAAGGTGAGCTCCAAACCACCACTGCGTGCTAGAATCGCCTCCTACTGTGCAGCGAAACTTGCTGTTTATGTATAAGTAAAGCCCGAAGTTGTCTTCAGAGGAAACCGAACCAGAATTCGGCTTAAATTCGCAGGTGGTAGCACCACTGTCGGTATGTAGAAAATCTTCGTTAACCTTTGACCCCTGCCAGAATGGAACCGTTTGCTGGATTCCAATGTGTCCCCGAATGTTGATGTATTCCACTCTCTTGCAGAGGTTAGACCCACTGTAATCGATGATATTGAGGTCTTTAAACTTTCCGCGAACGTAGTCGGTGAAATCCACGCCGTGAGTTGGGTAACTGCATGTTGCTCGCCAGTGAGTGGAGTGACTCTGCAGGGATCTCATTCGTGCCAAACTCAGGCGGTATAGTTTCCAGTTGTGGCTATTCTCGTTCACTGGAGCGTCGATCTTGAATGGTGTACTGTGGAAAGCGGGCAATGAGCGATACTGGGTGCTCCAAGACATGACCAAGGTCCATGCTGTACCAGGTTCGGACTTCAGATCACAGTAAGCTGGGAAGCTGTTTCCTGCGATGTCATAAAGTTGGTAGATGCCACATTTAATCCAAGGTAATCCAAGCAGGATGTGGCACGGAAAACAACTGGCGTAATGTTAGAAGACTTGGGACAATTATCTCCCTGGAACAGAAAAAAATCTTTGGTTATATTAAATTAAAACGATTGACATTTCAAATGAGAACTGACAAAAATTCGATAATGGCTAAACAGTTTCAGAAATGCCCCAAATGTTTCGATCTAATTTCGATCTCCAAAAGGGTTCTTACTTTTCCTTTATGGTAGGAAATCTTGCAGTAGAGTTGTATTGTTATCTCTAAAACTGTTAAACTATCAAGTTTCAGAATGGCCTATTGCAGTTTTACAAATAATCTTTTCGAATGAACCATTAAGATGTTTTTCAGTCTCTTTCGAAGTATATGTGCATCTATTGTTTTTTATTTGTCTTACCTGGCAACCTGATGTAACAACTCGCTTGAATTTCTGCCCCTGATCACTTGCCGAAGCAATGGTAAGACTCTAAAAAATATATTAAATACAGTTTTATTCAGACCCTTTATATTTGTTTAATTAGCGCGAGGTTATAAACAATCAAAAGACCTTAATCTGTACATATGGAATACTGATTCAAGTCGAGTTGAAATAAAGTCACTCGACGAAAAATCTTTCGTTAAGTTGTTAGTCTGTCCTCGTACCACATGTATTAAAGCTGACCAACGTCTTATATATTAATGCCGACGAGTGAGCTATTAGTTAGATGTGTTTGCCTCTCGATCTTGCGTTTTGAGCGAACAGAGTTGGAATGATAATTCACAGATGCAACAATTAATTTTGCTTCCAGTTACTGGCGTCTTCCACTCCGGTTACGATCGTTTCAAGTTAGTAGAAAGTTTGATAAGCAAACCTTAAATGTCAAGTCTTATGTGATGAGTTAAATGTTGTGCTTGGAAATACGTTACTCACGAGAAAAATGATGCCGATA
>NC_090894.1:41743444-41753444 GCF_036669925.1 Montipora capricornis
GATGGTGGCGTTTTCGCCACCTGAATATTGAAGGTTGTTTGCTTTAAAAACAGGCTTACAAAGGGGGCGGGGGGGGGGGGGGGTGGGTGGGTGAGTCACGGGCACCCCAGGACCCCTCCCTAGTTACACCATTGCTTGCTGATTAGAAAACAATGAGGCAAAAAATGTAAACAAGAATTCCTCGAAAGTTTTTGTATACAGGCCGGGGGATGTGTTAATTAAAGCTATGAATTTCAATTCCGGCTTAAAGGACAGAAAAGTAACAAGTCTAATAGGCATAATAGGCAATTGGTGAATAATATCTCCATCCTAGTCACCTGAAAATGTCCACGTGATTGTTTCCAAAGGCAGCTGGATCCGAATCCTGGGTAAAAGAGTTCCCTTTTTTTTGAGCTTTTGCATCATTACTTAAAAGAAGTCTAACGAGGCCTCCTCCCAAGACCACCCAACACTATGTTTTTTAGGAAGCCTTGCAACCTGCGATCAAGCGTACTTTTCCTTAGACATGGTGCGCCCTGTCTCAAGAAAAGTACACTTGATCGCAGGTTAGAAGCCTTGCAAGTAACCAGACCTGTCACAACAAGAAACGGTCGAGTGAGGCTTGGGAATGGGGAGACTCTCCCCACTTTCCAATTCTCTCGATTGCGTGACAGAACAAAGCATCTGAAGAGACTCTTTGTAGTCTAGATATCCGTTAACCTTTTCTCTCGATTTCGTGAGAAGTCACGATTGACTAGAAAAGCGCTAAGTTCAATTTACCAAGATGGGAATGCTAGCACTTTATATCCGATTACTGTTTCTTTCGATTGCCGAACAACACACAATTTGACTCAGACAGCGCGCGGTTCACCAGATAGCTGTCCATGGTTATAAGGGGAGGGCTCGTAATTGCAAAATTTACCCCTTTAAAAGTCGTTTTTAGACATGAACAAGGAAGTTAAAATTGTTTTTCCCCGGTTGACTCAAGGCGCCATGAAGCTGCATTGACCGTAAGACCTGGGACCCGTTTCTCGAAAGTCCCGATAATTTTTTGGGCCCGAAAAGCCATTTGTGAAACTGCCAACCGCTTGTTTTGGAAAGCCGGTCTTTTAACATGTTCTAAAAGTAACAGACAGAAAAATTACCGTGAAGTTTGACGAGTTTTAAAATCCTCTCCGTTCTTGAGATACAAAGAGAATTGTGACACCCGAATATGGCCCGTAAAGTTTCGGGACTTCCGAGAAACGGGCCCCTGGTCAGGGAACTGGGTCTGAGTCCTTTTGTCGGTATTTGATTGGTCGTCGTCATGTTCCAAGACAGGATCAGCGGCGTTGATCAGCCGAACTTGCGAAATCGTCATTAAATTTCATTAAATGAAGAACGTTCCTGTTCCACTGAGTTGATCTGATTTGTAATACCTTGAGGGAGAATAAAATATCATCTTTACGAACATGGGGGACAACGAAGGAAAGTCCTCAAAGCCGTTCAAACAGCGCAAAAGTTTTGGTAAGTTGCCCAACAGATTTGCATGTTGAGCTTGATTGTTTATACGTCGTTTTCTGGTGAGCACGTTTTGTTCCTAATCGAGATCATTGCTCTTTTCGTGAATTTGACAGTCAGTCGAAGAGATGAGGTCGCTGGAATCAGAGCAAAGTTTCCCTCCAAAATACCTGTGAGTTAATGTTAAATTTGAGTTGTTACATTCGACTATTTTGAAGGCATGGTCTAGAGCTTTTACTGATCAGTGCAAAACTTTCTGTATACCTCTTTTTCTTCAGGTAATAGTCGAAAGATACCACAAAGAAAAAGATCTTCCTTTGCTCGACAAGACGAAATTTCTTGTCCCTCAGGAACTGACTATGAGTCAATTCGTGACCATAATAAGGTTTGTGGTGAAAATAAAACTATTGTTTAGAACATCACTGTTAGCAACTCGCCGAAGCATATTCTGTAGTGCACGTTCTTAATTGTAACATGTTTCATACTTGTTCTATAGAATTATACTTATATGATCTCGCTTTTAGACCATAACGGGAAAAATGCAGATTAAGTTAACAGAAATATTAGTTATTACACTTGTTTGCCATTTCTAGTAGCAGTTTATTATGGCAATCTGCATGGGTTTCTCAAAATCTCGTGCGAACTAAGTTCAGTGATAATTGTGGGGTCAAAATGTCAAGAGAAATAATTCCCTTATTTAATGTTGGCAGTAAGTGAGATGCTGGGTTAGGTCTTGAAGATGTTAAAACAACAGCATGTTGAAGCACAGAAAGGCTTGCCTGGTTTGCAGAATCTAATAATAGGATATTTTCACTGTTTCCCTTTTTTTGTTTTCCCTTTTTTCGTGCTTTTTGTTCTTTTTGTGTCTTTAAGATACCATGAGTTATATTCCTAAATAGGTTACACTGTAAATTATTCATGAAACACGGTATTTGTGTTAGTATTTTAATTGTGATGACTTTGTATTTTAAAAGTTTGAAGCTTTTATTGCCAAGCACAAGCTCTTTATTAATATTTAATGGTAATTGAACCAAGTGGAGTGCAATTTGGTCTGAAATCATACGTGTGATTTCAAAATCATGAAATCGCAAGTATGATTTCAGACCAAAATTGCACGACACCAGAGTTAATAGTTCAATTACGACTTTATTACATCCATTTAGAAATGACAAACAATAATTGTTTTAACCATTGTGTTGCAACTTTTGTTCCCATCTGGATCAATAAAATATTGGTACTGACTAAAACCCTGTATTTTAGTGATTAAATGATCATATTTTAGCAATTAAATAATAATTATTTTAAAATCGCTAAAAGACAGGGTTTTAGTCAGTACCAATATTTTATTGATCCAGTTGGGAGCAAAAGTTGCAACACAATGGTTAAATTTTCCTGCAATTTGAATGGTTACCTTAAAAAAGCCTTGAAATCTGATTGGTTGTTTTGTTTTAGTGTTCCATTCTCATTGGCTAAGGAAATGGTGTGATTTAGAGCAAATAAATTGTGCGATTTGGTAATAAATTGCACTGGTGGGAGCCAGTTAGATTGCAAGGATCACCAGTGATTTCTAAATGGATGGAATAAATAAATAAATAAATAAATAAATAAATAAATTGAAGTAAACTATTATTGAATGAAATGTTTGTTTTTGATGAATGTTGAAAGCTAAAGTACATGACATGTATGATCTGCTCCAGGAATCTAAGCCTCGACACACTCAAAACCATCTTTCCTATGATTTAATTGGAGCTGATTTTGTTTGATTTGATTCTTGTACATTGTACCCGGCTAGTCCCATAGCACTAAATACTGTTGCCACTTAAATAAACATGGCATCAGACTGACAGGATGCGGTGATGCAGATCCACATAATTCCCTAGAATCCGCATCCTCCGCATAATCACGATATTTTCCGCATAAAACTGAAGAAATGCCTGATAATTAATTAGTGATAAAGCAGCTGCTTACCATCTTCACAAACACAAAAGCCAAAGAGATTGACTACTTTGAAACGCTTTTTTTTCCTGAACATTGAAGAAAACACTCCGTTTCATTCGCAAGATGAAAGTTCCTAAGCAGTTTCCACACATTTTTCGGGAATGAGCCTGGACTCTAGTTAAACCATTTTCATAACATACGCTAGGCTGGAACTCAACAAGGTATGAAAATTTAGCCACAAGTTATAGTCGCAAATTAAAGTGTATTATTTGTACAAGTAGGGACAATCATTGCGATGAAGTTGTACAAAACAAAATAGGAGCCCGCAATACATATGTGTAAAAAACCGCTCAAAATGGTGAATGATCGAGGGAATGGATCGTGGTTCAGCCACATCACAATTTTGCTCCATATCTCCAAATTGAAGCAAAATAATATTCATGACAAGAAACAATATAATTTTTTATTGCTTTATTTCTTTTAGCAAAAGTTTTGGCAAAAATGCCGATTACTAACCCTTTTATTTTAATGGTGAAAGCTGGTCGCAAATTGGTGACTCTTCCAGATATCTTAATCGCAAAGGGAGAAAATTCAGTTGTAAATACGACTGTAATAGTCGCAATTTCGAGTCCTAATTTACCATAATCATGTAAATACATTGGCGAGGCCTAATTATTAGTGCTTTAAATTGTTTAAATTTCCGCATAATCCGGTGTAATTTCTGCATAATCAGCGCATGTTTACACATAATATGGCCAAAAATTTCCACATAATCTTCAGAAGCCCTGAATGAAGTACTGTACATTATTATTGTGATCTTGGTGGAAAGCCAACTGCTCTCACCACTGAACTCTTCCTACTCCCGGTTGGGCAGTTACGGTAGAATTCTGCAAGTAACGGCCCTTGTTACTTCCGGATTTAACAGGCCTAAGGGGTCGCTCCTTTCGGTAGCCCTCTCACAAGTAAACTTTTCAATAGGATTGAGTCAAGTTAAAAATAAACTAAGGATCACAAAGTTTCTGGCTTTGCTTAGTCCACTTGTTCCATCTGCATGACACACTACGCATTATGCCTATAAATAGTTGGTTTTTAGTTCAGGGAAACTGAGACAATATTTGCCATATACCTTACAGTATCGTATTAGAGTTTTTTTGCACATTCCAGTTGCTGTACTCCAGGAGACAATAATCATTGTTTCATATTTTGCTGTGGTTTTGTTCTTCAATCAATCAATCCTCAAGTACGGTGTATTTGTGCTTACCTACCACATTGTTATTTTAAGTTGCATTATTGAAGGGGCTGCTTGAGGCGTTACTTTCAGGGGTGCCATTACTTGCGGGATTTAACAGAAGCGTTAAAAATTTAAGTAAACATAACAGGGGGATTGGGGGGGGGGGGGGGGTTACTTTTGGAATTCTTCACAAGTCCTTATGTAAACACTATATCAAGCTCTGGACGCCTCATCTTTGTATGAAAAGTTCTATTAAAAATTTGATGTGTCCATGCTGAAGAATGTAATTTGAAATCATTTTTTGTTTTGACTGAAGGGAATAAGAGGCATACTGTAGATCAGTAGACTTTTCAAAAGGTTCCTTTTAAACATATGTAATAAGGCAGAATCCTCAAATATATGTACATTTACAGTACTTGTAAGCAATTTGTTTGTTTTTTTTAACTCAGGACAAAATAAAATAAACAAGAATAGAATTTCTTAATTTTCTCATGCATTTGGCTGAAATAGTCAGAAAACTTTATTTTCCAAATCCTATGAGTGGCATTAGCGGTGCATCTGCATGCAGTTTTAACCATTCAGACTCAGACTCAGACCGCACGTTATATGGAATCTTCGTTATAATAATAATAATAATTATTATTATTATTATGGGTAGTGGGTGGTTGGGTGACACACAAAAATAAGTTCGTGATGCTAATCCACCTTCCGTCACATTTACAACTTTAGCGTAAGACCTTACTTGATTTCTGTCAGTTATTAGTTTGCCCTCTTGCATGTACTGTACTAATACTAATACTAAACTGTAATACTAGTTAAAAATGGCCATTTAAATTGAGTGTGTTTTTTTTCATGCCAAGTGCAGTGCACCATATGCAATCATGTTTAAGTGACCTGACTGGGGGGAAGGGGGAGGGGAAGAGATGTGCCCTGCCAAAAAAAAGCCTATACAGGTGTACATGTACATGTTTCTTTTTTTGTATGTGTAACATGTTGTGGAAAAGCTATTTATTGATTGAAGCCAATGGATTACACTAGCTACATATGCTTGGTCGTCATTAGTAACTTTTTCCTATTGTTAGTTAGTGAAATTTTAGTATAGTTGAATTTTGAGCCTTGATTGGAGACCTCCACCCCACCAAAAAAAACCCTTTAAATCACAGTAAATAATGTTTACAATCAATTTATTTTTTCACCTTTTTTCAAAGAACCTTAAGTTTTGTATCTGAAATAAATGAATTTCGGAATGGCTACCCGGTAACTTTTTTTCAAATTTCCTTCGCACTGCCATGTTAAGTAATTCTGACATGTTAGGATTGTCCTTGTTACATGAAAGGTCCTTGTGACAGAATAAAAGGGGAGAAGAAACGTGTCAATAATATTATTATTCTAGACAAGCGGCCTTGGATAGTCTGCGAACGCAGACATATTTTCGACGGTTGTTTCTCTCCCCCGAATTTTTTGGGGGAGAGAAATGACTGCTGGAAATACGTCTGTGTTCACAAGCTAGGCCTTGGAGAAATGTAAAGTAAAGTAACGTTATTTAACGTCGGTAGATCCTTCAGCTACGAGGCTGTATCAATGGAAGCCGACGGTGCGCCCTATACCCCTCTCCCTCTGTCAGTGCTCTGTTTTACGGGTATTTAAAGCTATAGCTACACGGATCAGAGGAAAGTGGAAACAGATGTTTAAGTCACCAAGGATCGAACGGGGGACCTCTTGCTCCGAAAGCCGCCACTAGCCAACTGAGTCACGACTGCTCCTCAAATGTGATAGTGAAATAGTGATTCTGAAGTTCTTTTCTTTATGATACAAACATGTGTAAAATAAAAAGGAAATAAATGTGATTGCAGGGATTATTTTCTGTGGTTGAACAGTATTCTTTAGCTCTTAGGCTAGCGATTTAAGCTCCTTTTGAGCATTGCTAGTCGACTCCCTCAAAACATTTTTGCAGCTCCTGGTAGCAAACAGTGGTAATAACTTGATGGAAAGAGATAAGATATATTCATATTCCATCCATGTTCATGAAATAAGCCAAATCTGAGGAAAATGTCACATGATGGTTGTACATACTGGCCTTTCTCTCTTAATCCTCATCGTGCTAGGTAGCAAGCACATAAGGCCATACATTGTATGTGCAGGCCTTTACAGAATGATGTAGTTTTATTTTACAGGGACGACCAAATACTTCATAAAATTGAATTACGGTAATTGTCAGCTGGTGTAATTGAGTAGAGTATACACGGTGTAACTGTCTGTGGTCATTGTCAAAATGAATTTTCATCTTGAATCACTTCAATTAAGCTGGAAAAAAAAAGTAGACCCCTTTTCTGAGTGAAGTAGCCCATGCTTTTCATTGGTATTCAAAATTTATTCAAACCTCTTAACAGTGATTGTAATTTTTGATTTTGACAGAGATCTTTTACTTTTCTTTGCAGAAATCGCATGTCTTTATCATCAACACAAGCCTTTTACCTTATAGTGAACAACAAAAGTTTAGCCAGCATGTCAATGACTATGGCTGAGGTTTACAAAGAGGAGAAAGATGAAGATGGATTTCTTTATATGGTTTACGCTTCCCAAGAAATGTTTGGCTTATGACTTAACATCCTTATATGACAAGTAATAATTATTTGCCATGACTGTGTCCATTCAGTTTTATTCTACCTACAAGATCTTATTAACACAGTTGAATTTGGGCTCTTATGTGTGAGTTAGCAGTGGCTTGGAGAGAAAAATTGACATAAAGTACATTTGTCATAAAATCTTGAGGACTGGTACACATCTTTTAAGGACATCAAATTAATGGCATAATTTATGAACAGTGTACCTTTCAGAGGTATTATTTAGAAAATCAGCTTTAGTGTTACACTATTTAATCCATAATTATAATAACAATAATTAGTATTTTTTATTTGTCATATTGGTGAGTGTTTCATGTGGGATTTAACTGGGTTGATGGCACAATCCAGAACGTTAAAAGTGCTCAGTGTTATTGTAAGTGAGTTCTTTTTACAGCCAAAACTGCTCAAGCGTTCCTCTGATGAGCGGATTAATATAAAGTTCATTATTGCAAATTTTATTTCAGGAATCATATCAATAATCTTGTCGTCGTATGAATAATGCAAAATTCAAATCAAGCCTCAGTTCAAAACGCGAATTTTGATTGGATTATTGCTCGCTTCCAGTGTCAGACTGGCGTGATAAATTTACAGGTGTACCAATTTGCATAATCTGTCAAAGTCGTAACAAGTGTAATTTGCCTTTCTTTTAAAATTCATTTCTCTGTCCAATCTTTGGAATTCAAAAAACACAGTGTCTCAAGTTTGAGGATACTGGTACGATTACTGCAAGGTAATGTTGCTAGTCTAAGAGTGAAATGACCGTTGTTTGACAGATTATTACACATTATGCAAATCAGTAAACCTGTGAACTTCTCACGTCGGTCTGGCACCGGAAGCCAGCAATATGCGAATCAAAATTTGAGTTTTGAACTGAGGCTTGATTTGAATTTTGCATTATTCATCCGACGACAAGATTATTGATATGATTCCTGAAATAAAATTTGCAATAATGAACTCATTAATCCCCTCATCAGAGGAAGGCTTGAGTTGTTTTGACTGTAAGTGGCTGGAAAAGTCTGACTTTATCAACTCGGATTGGCCAACATGAAGTAAGATACTGCCATGAGATATTTTCCCTTAGCAAGACTAAGCAAGCCGTAGTTTTAATCCATTGCCTCCAGGGAGTGAGACTTTACAGATTTTGGCAGACAATTTTACATGTCAACTGGGGCATCTTGGGATGCCTGTGGAGTGAATGGGTTAACCACTTTTGCAATACCTCGGTGAACCTGTTGGTCAGGCAAACAATCCAAATATTAAATCAATTCATTCTTTGCTTTTTTTGGAATTTTTTTGCTTTCTTTGTGAAATCATTATCTTTCCAAATTTATAATACACAGTGCCATAGTTTTATAGCATAAAGTGCAAAAAACAAACAAACAAACAAAACAATCAAATTGACAGGGCTAGTCAATACATAATACTTTATGAAGGTCATCAACAGCTACTTTCTCAGTTTTCATACTTTTCCAGACTGCAATTTACAGGGAAGCAAAGAAAAAAGGTCTGATCAGAACCTATTGTCTATTTCATACTGTAGCGTATTCTCTTCTTACATATGTCACTCTGTTGTCAGACTAACTGCAGCCAAGGGATGCTTGACTTTTCTTTGTTTTATTCATCTAAGTGATTTTGATGTCACTTTTCCATGGGTAACTTGACAAAAGCCTGATAATGTGAGATATGTCCAGGTTTGACCCTAATTAGATGCATGCGAATTTCAATAAGGGTCACGAAGTGTCCCCTTGCTCTTCCAGCCAACTTCAACATCACTTGTGTCTCAGAATACAGACAATTTATGTCACAAAGTGTCCCCCAAATGCTGCTCTTTAAGTGAAGCTTAACTGCTGCATTTACCCAAAGCTAAAAATAACGCTAACCTTTACCCTTACCTTATTGTTGAAAATAGGTAGCAAATGCTTAGACTTAAAGGGACACTTTGTGTTGGATGTCAAAATTGGGCATGCATCTAATTAGGGTCAAACCTGGACATAAGGGTAATGTGGCCAAAAAGATTAATTTTACACAGTTTTAGAATACATTTGACAACTTTTGGCTTTCTGTATTCTGTGTGTATAAACCTTGGCAGGAATTCGCAAATCACACCTACGGAATAACAAGTGTTCTGCAGGTCAGAACAATGTGTCATTTGTCAAGCTGAGATTTGCTACTGCCAATGTTATTACTTCTTGAAATCCTCACATAGATCTGATTCTCTTTTCTATATTGGTATCTGTGCTCTTGAATGATGTGCTGTGGTGATGGACACTATTGATTTATTATGGAACCTCAGTGTAAAATAATTGAGTACATTTTCGTCAGCACCTACCCAATGTAGTGAAGTGAAATCCATTCTGATTGTTCACTCTACTTAATTATTGATCTATAAAGATTGTTTGTTTTTGGCCATCTCAGATGGAGGTAATTTGTTAGATTTTAATTGCTGTTCCATCCAGCTACTTGGATATATATATTTTTAATACAACGAATTAAAATAATTCCTGTCATTATTTTACACACATATAATAGATTATATATTCGAGTAGATGTTAAATGTAGCTGTTCGTACAGTATGTGCATTGCACATTATTAACATGGGCTGGGTGGGTAGGGTAAGTTGTCCTCCACTCACAATAATGGTACATGCAGCTTAAGCCATGTGGGGTTTTTACTATTAAATTTTGCTATGGTAGAAACTTTTTTGTCTCCAGTTAGTTCATATGGTAAG
>NC_090894.1:41758444-41800944 GCF_036669925.1 Montipora capricornis
GTCACGAATTGAACGAAATATCACGCAACAAAATCAAATCATCTCATACTTAATTTGGGCAGAAAAATTGCCATGAAATCAGTCTCCAAAGATAAAAGAAAAATTCCTCACACAATATTGCGGTAGTTCAATCCGTATACTAGAACTGCAAATTTGGAAGCCATCTTAGAGCCCGTCAAGACAGGAGGTCCGAGAAGTTGTAACGTGGCATCAAAATAAAGCCCTCGAAAATCGAGCTTAAAGGGAATCTACACTGCCTTAACAAATGTTCCCTAAAATGTTCCATGTGTACTTATTAATAAAATAATAAATAGTAATTCTATAGTGCGCAACTCCAATAAATTGTCTGTGGCGCTTATAAACAGGGAACTCATTCATTAAGTTGGAGTAACTTCCTAGTCTTACGAACTAGACGAGCAGCAGAATTTTGAACAGTTTGTAGCTTCAAGTAAAGCTATGATCCTCGAATTTTAGCAATTGCGTAGAGACGTCTGAAAAATTCAGGACTTCAGCGGAGTTTGAACCCGTGATCTCGCGGTTCCCGGTGCGAAGGTGCGATTTTAGCTAAGCAATGAGGAACTTAGGAAGACCATAAAGTAGAGAGTTACAAAAGCATGAACAACCATTTCAGTGGCTTCGCGAGTCAAATACTTTCTAATTCTCGAGATATTCCTAAGATGATCCAAGGAAGATTTGCAAACATCCGTAATATATATGTGATTGAAAAGATATAGTACCATTTATAAGCAGACTATCGATCGGTTATATAATCTAATGATTTGATATAAGTATTTCTTTTGCCAATATGTCAAAAGATGTCTTCATCATCTTCTTAAAATAATCCTTTAGTTAATACAGACGCTTTGGAAATTCGTAATTTGACAAAGAATGTATGGACTCATAAGCGATTTTGCCACCCAAGAATTTATCAGGTATTGATGGCTAATAACTCGCTCGTTATCGGCGAAGCCAAAGGCTTGGAAATTTAAATAAGTTTATCATTTTCTGTTGCCCTTTAAAGCCAATTTGTATAAAATAGCATGATGTCTTCTGTCACCAAATTCATAGATTCTCTTGTAGTTGAGGATGAAGTCACAGAGACAATTTGGGCGGTCGAGGTAATCCACTCCGAAGAATAATCAAACTAAGTTTAAAATCTAAGGGAAACCAAGAAAATCAAAGCATTTAATAATTTCTTCTTAACAAAGGAAATAAATAATTCAAGAAAGAAAAGTACGCAGGAACGGCTCTCCAGTTATAGAGTACCGTATCTACCGAAATTCAACGAAGCTGAACAAATCGTTACGCTTTATGCTTTTGATTTCAATAATTTCGCGAAAGTGATGGCATTAATATAGCATTTTTCGTTTATTTTATCCAACACAGAACGAAGCCGTTAGATTTTCTCGCGATCGGCTGCCATAAAAAACAAAATCTCACTCATCTCGAATGGAGGCTTTGAAGTGAACCTGGCTCAAGCACTCAATTGTATTTAATTCATTTATTATTATCTATTCAATCCCTGCCACATCGACATTCTTTCTTCCCTTTGTAAGACATGTTCCTTGGGACAGATTTTCATGTTTTTTCCCTGATTACCATACCTTCCTACACGTAGTATACTTATAAAAAGCTAATTCAGAATTAACCTGATTATTACTCTTTGGGAAGGTTTGGAGCCAGTTGCAACAGCCAAGAAGTTAATATCGCGTTATAAACTCCCTAAAGCGGGGATTTTCGAGTTTGCGGCTAACGAACATTTGATATGGGATTTAAGAACACCGCGGTTCTTTTTGCGGCAATCATTTCTCTTGTATACGTAAGTGCCTTTTTGTCAAGTATTAACTCTTTCGTCTCATAAATCTTTTTTTTTTTTTGTAATGTTGAAAAAGATCTCACCGCCGCTGAAAAAAAGCAAGCGAGTATTATAACAGGCACAAGAGATAATAATCTCTTCCAGGTACTATGTCCGTCGTACAAGTGAGCAAGTGTAAATTATCTGGTCAAATACTGAGATTGATAAAGTATTTTTTGGTTTTCAACTCAAACACATAGACTTCATCATGGCCAATGCAAAAGCCTTTTTGTTCAATATTTTCACGTTCTAATCTTTTTATATCTAGCCAGTCTCCGAATCGATATATCGGTTGTGGAAGCGTAATTGGATCTCAGATATCATCATTATTACTTCCATTTTTTCCCGAGTCATTCATTGTTCATTATTGAAAAGTTGTTTGATATTCATTTTTTCGTATTCATTATTCTTTAACGGAAACCTTAAAATTCTTTATTCCGAATTGTCGCAAGATAAATATCCTTCAGGGGCACCCAACGAGAATATAGTTCAAAACCACTTAAACATAGCATTGTTAAACGCATTTTGGTATTTAAACGGTAGATATAGGCATATTTTTATCCCCTAAAATGTTTTTATCTGTTGGGATTTCCTAGCTGAGAGTCTAGTGATCCGAAAATTATAGGGATCAAAACTTACCTTTTCGAAAATTTCAGCCAGAAAAAAGGCACCCGAAAATTCTAGGTGACCTTTTTAGGGTAAAAATCCGTTAAAAATGGGCAATTATACCATTTTTTAGTTGTTCGAAAATCCTAGGACAGGCAGGCAATCAAGAAATCTTAGAAGAAATGTTCCGAAAACTCTAGATCTCAAATCGTCTTCCGAACAGATATTTTCCGAAAAATTGACGTTGGGTGCACCTGATCCTTATTCCTTTTCTTTTATTCATTATTTCGCTTCCACCCCCAAAAGAAAGTTGCGCGATTTAGTCAGTCAAACTATCAAGCTGTTTGTCAGACATTAAACCTAAGATCTTAAAATTGTCAATACTACTTGTAATGATTGTCTTTGAAGGTTTGATTTTTATCATTTTAAGAGTCTTCGGGCTGCCTCGGGAGATGACGACAACAGGACTAAACACGTTCTTACACTGGGATGCAATGTAATTACGGTAAGTAAAAACAAATAGATTCTCTAACTCTAAAAGATTAATTTGGATACCGATGTTTAACCTGAACTGAGAAAATCAAAAATGAGTGATTTTTTATCAGTAAGAACTTCCTTTCAATCCATTGCTCCTCACTTTGAGATGAAATCCCTCTCGATGCAAACTCCTCGGAAACCGCGCCATCTTGTTGTACTAGTTAACTTGCATGCTAAATCAAAGTTTGATTTCTACGTATTTGAAGGGGGCCGATTGTTGCAAGGCACCCAAGACCAAGCCAGATGTCGTCCGTCCCACCTCCTGCTTGGATTACCTTATAAAAGGAGCCTCAAAATGTGGCATCTACCGACTTTATGAACAAATCGTTATGCATTATGCTTTTGATTTCAGTAATTTCCCGAAAGTGATGGCATTAATAGAGCATTTTTCGTTTACTTTGTCGAACACAGAAGTGACGACGCCGTTAGATTTTATCGTGATCGGCTGCCAGAGGAAAAAATTCTCACTCATCTCGAAGTGAACCTGGCCCAAGCGCTCAATTTTCACGTGACGTCATCATTTTCTAAAATCCAAAACTAAAGAGCCACGAAAGTTTTTATCCTCATCAGGCATAAGAGGCGGTAAATTTGTATCCATTTGCAATTTTAAAGCTCAATAGCGTGCTTCGTTTGGAAACCAGAGCATTTTGAATTTCTGAGTTATAGCGGTGCGTGACACGAGGCGACGATCGAGTTTATTGAGAAATATATATTTATCTCATGGTTTTGAGCCTTTTTAGAATTTAAAGCATTAGGAAAAGTGCTTAGGTAAATAGCTGTCTGTTCAGTACAGATGATCACTCGCCTAGATAGCCAAAGTAAGTAACAGATGTTGACACTATTTTCCCGCCGCCATATTGGTGCACCACAGATGTGCACCAACATGGCGTTTTCATACTGGGCTCTGTAAATTTCTGCGAAACATTTCGACGAATATCTGAAGTTTGGGGAAACGCACAGGCCTAAAACTTGGAGAAGTGTTTTCTTCATTTATCTTCTACAAAATCACGAATTTTTGACTTTTTCCACTGGATGGTTTTCGATTTATTTTTTTATTGCGTGACAGTGAAAACGATCTATCCCTGCCACACCGACACCCTTTCTTCGCTTTGTAAGACATGTTCCTTGGGATAAATTTTCATGTTTTCGCCCTAATTACCATACCTCCCTACACGTAGTATACTTATAAAAAGGTAAGTCAGAAGGAACATGATTATTACTCTTTGAGAAGGTTTGGAGCCAGTTGGAGTAGCCAAGAAGTTTATATCACGTTATAAACTCCCTAAAGGGATTTTCGAGTTTGCGGGCTAACGAACATTTGATATGGGATTTAAGAACACCGCGGTTCTTTTTGCGGCAATCATTTCTCTTGTATACGTAAGTGCCTTTTTGTCAAGTATTAACTCTTTCGTCTCATAAATCTTTTTTTTTTCTTGTAATGTTGAAAAAGATCTCACCGCCGCTGAAAAAAGGCAAGCGAGTACTATAACAGGCACAAGAGATTATAATCTCTTCCAGGTACTATGTCCGTCGTACAAGTGAGCAAGTGTAAATTATCTGGTCAAATACTGAGATTGATAAAGTATTTTTTGGTTTTCAACTCAAACACATAGACTTCATCATGGCCAATGCAAAAGCCTTTTTGTTCAATATTTTCACGTTCTAATCTTTTTATATCTAGCCAGTCTCCGAATCGATATATCGGTTGTGGAAGCGAAATAATTGGATCTCAGATATCATCATTATTACTTCCATTTTTTCCCGAGTCATTCGTTGTTCATTATTGAAAAGTTGTTTGATATTCATTTTTTCGTATTCGTTATTCTTTAAAGGAAACCTTAAAATTCTTTATTCCGAATTGTCGCACGATAAATATCCTTCAGATCCTTATTCCTTTTCTTTTATTCATTATTTCGCTTCCACCCCCAAAAGAAAATTGCGCGATTTAGTCAGTCAAACTATCAAACTGTTTGTCAGACATTAAACCTAAGATCTTAAAATTGTCAAAACTACTTGTAATGATTGTCTTTGAAGGTTTGATTTTTATTTTTTTAGAGTCTTGGGGCTGCCTCGGGCGATGACGACAACAGGACTAAACACGTTCTTACACTGGGATGCAATGTAATTACGGTAAGTAAAAACAAATAGATTCTCTAACTCTAAAAGATTAATTTGGATACCGATGTTTACCCTGAACTGAGAAAATCAAAAATGAGTGATTTTTTTTATCAGTAAGAACTTCCTTTCAATCCATTGCTCGTCACTTTGAGATGAAATCCCTCTCGATGCAAACTCTTCGGAAACCCCGCCATCTTGTTGTACTAGTTAACTTGCATGCTAAATCAAAGTTTGATTTCTACGTATTAAGGGGGCCGATTGTTGCAAGGCACCCAAGACCAAGCCAGATGTCGTCCGTCCCACCTCCTGCTTGGATTACCTTATAAAAGGAGCCTCAAAATGTGACATCTACCGACTTTATGACAACGCAGGAAACAGCTTCCCAGCTTACTGTGACCTGAAGTCCGAACCTGGTACAGCATGGACCTTGGTCATGTCTTGGAGTACTCAATATCGCTCATTGCCCGCCTTGCAGCGGACGCCATTCAAGATCAACGCTCCAGTGAACGAGAATAGCCACAACTGGAATCAATACCGCCTTAGTTTGACACGAATGAGATCCATGCAGAGTCACTCCACTCACTGGCGAGCAACATGCAGTTACCCAACTCACGGCGTGGATTTCACCGATTACGTTCGCGGAACGTTTAAAGACCTCAATATCATCGATTACAGTGGGAATAACTTATGCAAGAGAGTGGAATACATCAACATCCGGGGACACACTGGAATCCTGAAAACGGTTCCATTCTGGCAGGGGTCAAAGGCTGGAGAAGAATTTCTACATACCGACAGTGGTGCTACCACCTGCGAATTTAAGGCGAATTCTGGTTCAGTCTACTCCGAAGACAACTTCGGGTTGTACCGTTACATAAACCACAAATTCCGCTGCACACGTGACAACAATTCCAGCACCCAGTGGTGGTTTGGAGCTCATCTCTAATCTTCAGCTCGTTTCAATATAAAAGGAACATCAAACTCCCCAACTCAGCTTAATTTAGGGAATAAAATACTGTAAACAGAACATAAGGAACTTCAAAAACGGAGAGAAAAAGTAATAAAAGGGATTAAAAATAATTTAAATCGCGTGGGTTCTTTAACACGGCTAACCGACGCGAGCAACACCGGCTGAAGAAATCGATTTTTGCTTTGATGATGGTCCCGACTGAAAACATTCCTATATGCACGAGGAACATTTAAAAGAAAATAATATAAAAGATGGGTCATTCAAATCACTCAAAATTCATAGCTCTTCTATGTTCTATATAGTCATTCTCAAGCTTAAACCATGCTCTCAGATGTGAGATTAGATCGTTTTTGGATGAATGACCATAATACAAATTATTCAGAAATTCGCAGAGAAGACTTTGACGTTTAGTGGCTCGGAGTTGGTTGAGCATCAAGCTTTCGTGCGGGAGATCGTAGGTTCAAAACCCCTGTCGGACCAACACTAAGGGCTTTAAATTAACTGTGGAGAGCTGCTTCCTCAGTTGTAATTTCTTGTGAAGCGGAGTGACAGTAGCTGCTTTCCATGATCTTGGTATTTCACCACAGCGGATTGATAAATTAAAGATGTGGGTAAGTGGAGCGGCTAGAACATTGGAATCAACTGTAAGTATGCGCGAGTGAATGTCCTTGAGGCCAGAAGATTTGCTGGCACACAACGATGACAATTCTTTCCGAACAAAGCTAACTGGTATGTCTTCAAAAAAAAATTCTGGGGTATCTCGTGGTGTCAAAATCAGACGATCACAATAAGAGCTTACATTCAATGTGGGAAGAAGGCTTTTAAGACGACTACCCACTGACTTAAATTAGCAATATCCAAACTGCCCGTAAAGGTTTTATCATCAAGCGAAATTTCTTGCACTGCAACCTTGCTTTTCTTAGGTATGAGCTTTCTAATGGAAGACCATAGTTAGGAGGCATCCTGGGCTTGAGTTTTAAGCAGGTTATTGAAGTAATCTCGTTTAGCTAATTCAATCTGCCGAGTGACAGAATTACGCAACTGTTTGTAACTGGTCCAATCTAGAGCTAATTTGAACTTACAAGCTTTGTGTTTCATTTTGTCACGTTCCTTCATCATAGATCTAATCTGGTCAGACATCCATCCAGGTTGTGACCCGTGTACCCGCAGAGTTCTCAGAGGAGCGTGTTTTAAACACAGGCTCCCCAAACTGAAAATGCGTGGTGTATGCGACAGCTTGTGTATATAGAGAATTGTATGGGAAAATCACCGATCGTAAAAAAATTGTGTAAATAACTATCTCATTTGAAATAAAGTTTTCCTACCTCAAAGGTGTGACGAACTTGTCTCTTGTGCCGAGTTTAGAGCCATTCTGACGCCGTTTAGTGAAGTTATCCGGAAACCGTTACTAAAATAATAGGAAGGCCGACCACTCCATCCATCGCTGGCCCGACCTCACTCCACAAATCGTTTACTCCTCAACAGTCCCGAATCGCAATAAAAACAACAGTTCCATAAAGCCCAATAAATTTCACTGCAAATACGTGTGTTTCGGTGGCCGAAAGACTCGTGAAGAACGAAAACTTTGCCTTAAAATTCACCTCTTCGGCTTTCCTCAGAGGCTTGTGACCGGGCAGTCAACAACGGCCGCTCGCAAGCTGGTTTCACCCTCAACTCTGATTGGAGGGTCGTGTTGCCAGCGCGCGGTCAAATTCAAATGGACCAATCAGAGTTGAGAGTGAAACCAGCTTGCGAGCGGCCGTTGTTGACTGCCCGGTCATAAGCCTCTGAGGAAAGCCGAAGAGGTGAATTTTAAAGCAAAGTTTTCGTTCTTCACGAGTCTTTCGGCCACCGAAACACACGTATTTGGAGTGAAATTTATTGGGCTTTATGGAACTGTTGTTTTTATTGCGATTCGGGACTTTTCCAGTTGAGGAGAAAACGATTTGTGGAGTGAGGTCGGGCCAGCGATGGATGGAGTGGTCGGCCTTCCTATTATTTTAGTAACGGTTTCCGGATAACTTTACTAAACGGCGTCAGAATGGCTCTAAATTCGGCACAAGAGGCAAGTTCGTCAGACATTTGAGGTAGGAAAACTTTATTTCAAATGAGATAGTTATTTACTCAATTCTTTTACGATCGGTGATTTTCCCATACAATTCTCTATATACACAAGCTGTCGCATACACCACTTATTTTCAGCTTGGGGAGCCTGTGGTTTTAAACAGACATCCCTTAGAAAAGTCTCCATACCAAACCAGGCATCATCAGGAGAGTCAAAAAGATATATCGTGTCCCAAGGTTGGCTTTCCGGATCGGTAATACAGGCAGATTGATCAAAACCTTTGAAACTATGAACTTTGATCACCTTCGGCTTAGGTCGGGGACGTTTGGTTGGCAATACAAAAGAAAAATTCTTTTCGCAAAATTTGCGTAATAATAAAGTTTAGTTCCCAAAGGAGAGACAGGTTATTGTTCTTGCCATCCAATATGGACGCCGTGACGTCACATGAACCAGCGATGTGGTAAAGAAAATGTATGAAAAATGCGCGGTTAGATGAGCACACTACTCACTCTCTTCGTCGTAGTTATGCTACACGATTGTATGATGGTGTCCTAGAACAACTTATCGAAGAAACTACTGGTAATCGATCTTCCGATGGGGTCAGAACATATGAATGTACCTCATCAACACTTAAAGGGGAAACAAGCAAAATTTTGCCGGGAGTCTCTTTCAAAAAAGACTGTAATTGATGTAGAGGAAAAGGACGATTTCAAACGGTCCTGAGCAAAATTACATGCACTGCTGCATAAGTAAGGGATAAAGGAGCAACGCTGGAGAAATGCGTAGTAATCATTCAGTTGTTGTAAGCACTAATTGCACGAAAAGCGTTATTTCGTATAAATGAACTTCTGACTAGAATACTTCTTAATCAATACAATAAACAGTGCTCCATTCTCACCGTCACCTTGATTCCGTTTATTCTCAGTGTTTGAAAGTTTTAGTTGCACTGAGTCGAACTTCGAAACAAATTAAAAAAATTGAATTGAAATAAATGAGAGTTAGACCGAAACGGTGCTGTTGAAAAAGATCTAAATTATCAGGGATAGTGCTCTGTACACACATTAAACTTGCTGAAACAGGACAACTGCAATTATTTTAATATTGCAGCCTGTTTGATTTAGCGCCTTTAGAATGTATTACCCCTGATAATTTCCCTGCTGACAAAAAGAACCGCCCCCATTTTCCCGAGACAGTTGTTTTAGCATCTTAAAGACTGCAATCGTTGATTTAATGCAGAGAGAGAACAATAGGATTTCATGAGGATCAGTAATTATATAAATTACAGTGGACAACGCCACCTTTCTTTTCTAGAGGGTCGTGGTCTTTAACTTGCGATAACTTTGATCTTACATAGACATTGGGCTATGATTGTCCTGGCTTAATGTCTCATTAACGTCAACTTAACTATCCATGTTTACTTCAGGATTTGGATAAGAGGTTTGGGGGGACTCTTTTCATCTTTTCAGTTGCCACTAGACATGAGAGATTCCACCTTTCGCGTTTTCGGCACACGGTAAAGATCGGGCTGAAACTTGTGGATTGCCCTTGTAATCAATATCTCAATCACCAGTTCTCTCACGGGAACACAACCCAACAAGATTGACCTGCTCCCGAGCGAGTGGCTTCATAGCTCAGTTGGTAGAGCTTGCACCGGTATCGCGGAGGTCATTGGGCAAGCCCTGTTGAAGCCTCTTACATTTTTCCTGGTGTCTCTGTGACACAATTTCCCAAATTGTCCAGATAAGTGCGAGGGATCACGTATCCATTTCGTCTATAACCCTCACTTCAAATCATTCACCACATTTATTAATTAACAGTGTGATAGAAATATAGACATTTTAACACGTACAACGAAAAAAGCAAGGTGACACAAACACCAACCCAGTGTGGCCAACACCGGTGTGACCATGGACAGCTGTTTCGGCCTTGCTGGGCCTCATCAGCATGGCGTAGCTAACATACCAGGCGGATGCTGTCCATGACTGCTAATTGACCGGGTGAAATGGTTGTGTGCATGCGTGGTGTGCTGGCCACCGGGTTGGTGTTTGCGTCACCTTGCTTTTCTCGTTGTATTTTAACACGCGCCTGAAAAGTAACCTATTTACTCTGGAGTCTGACATTTACACTTAGTCGCCACCATTCCTCTTTTTCCCAAGCTAGTTGTCTCTTTTGTGAACGAGAAGATTTATGGGAGACGATTGTTAGCCTCTACACCGCACAGTAACGCCTCCAGGCATCTTGTTTTCTTTCGAAGTGTGCCCTGATGTTCATGGCATGAATAATGAAGATGAAAGGTGGAAATTTGATGACGAAAAAGATGAGCTCAAGCTTCAAATAAAATGTATAATTCTGTTCGTATGATTGTGTTTAGCTTCGATTCTTTGCTTTCCAAACCCCAAGTAGTTCACAAGGTCGACAGTACCAACAATTAAATGGTTATTTATTCGGTCTGTGTCTCTACCCACCCTCTGAAGAACCGGAGCCGACCAGAAAAGTGTTACGTCTCCTAAGTTCAGTTCACAGGTTTCTGTCTCAGTTTATCTCTATAAATCTGGGAAATTGCGAAATTTGAGTTGTTTGAGGTTTGGAGTCGTCATTTTTTTCGTAGCTTTGAGAGAAACTTTTAAGAAACAAAATACTTCCAAAACATACCGAACCAAGAACCAACTGCTTAGCAAAATTGCTCGGTGTGATTTTAACGGTTCGTAAACATTTTGCGGAATGCCTGTTTCCATACCATTAATTCGTAAAGATCGTTTACCGAAACGGTTAGTTTCCCGAACCGTCGAGAGTAGCACTAAATTTTGATTAACCCGGCTGTAGTCCAATTTTGACCAAGAAGATGACACACGTCTTTTTACGTGATGACGTAACTGTTAGGTTCGCAAACTGTGGTTTTACATGTGCATGCAGCCATCTTGATATTTGTGTGGAGTGCGAATCTACGGAATCTGATGTAATCTTCGGGAGCGCTAAGCCTATCGGAGTTGTAATCTTAGGAGAACCGAGTCTACGAAGCGAAAACTTATGGTTTTTCAGGTACTCGATGCAGATATCTCGCCCATGTAACTGAAGACGAAATCGAAGGTGAGATTTAACGATCAGACTTGTTCAAAGAAAACGTGAGGCTCGCCATTGCAAATATTGATGATGCACTGTCAATCCCTGAGGGTTTTTGGCAACCGAACGTGTCAGGAAGCATGTTTTCAGATGGAGATAACAACGTGCGAACGGTGTACGTAATGGCAATTGGCGGTAATGGCGTAATGGCGTAATGGCGGTAATGGCGTAATTCGTTTGCATGTACCCGAACAAACCTCAAGTGAGGCTACCAAAGTTGGAATTGAAGAAGTTTGATGGTGATCAAAGTAAGTTGACTTCTTTCTGGGATACGTTTGAAGCCTCGATACATAATAACTTAAGTCTTTCTTCCATCGATAAATTCAACTACTTGATGTCGCTACTTGAACAGTCACAGCGGCTGAGGCAGCCTCGGGGTTGACACTGCCGAAAGCATCAAATTATGATGAAGGAGTAGCAATTTTGAAGGTTAGACTTGGAAACAAACAGCAGATAATTAATCGCCACATGGAGATATTGCTGAGTCTTGACTGTGTAACATCCCAACATAACAGTAAGGGTTTAAGACAGCTCTTCGACACTGTGGAATCCAATGTAAGACTGAAGTTTAATGGCCCTGGGCGTTACCCATGAATCCTAAGGCAGTTTATTGACATCCATTTTGATGAACAAATGACAGCTAGACCGTCTGCTTGCAATCTTTAAGAGAGAATTACTGAGAGGCAAGAGAAAGAGCTGAGCAGCCAGAGAAACCAAAGTCCAAACCTCCCCTTCCAAGCCAAATAGAAAGGGTTATGGGAGAGCACACACCCTCCTCAGTGGTAGTGGCACAAGCTAAGTAATCCTACCTGCACTTATTGCACAGGGAAACACCCGTCAAGGGACTGCAGCACAGTTACTGTAATTGATGTTCTAGTTCGTAAGGAACTGTTTGAGAAGTGTGGAAGATGTTTTGTGTGCCGTCTTAAAGGATAATATGTCAGTCGTAACTGTCCCTCCAAGTGTCATAATTGTGGTGGGAGACCCCCAGTCAGTATCTGTCTTGCTAATGTAAGCTGTGCACCTCTGATCTACCCAGCAACATCGGTACCAGTCTCAAGGCAGCAACGTTTAGCAGCACAACCAGAGAACAATAATATTGTTTGTTACTCAAATTCTGCCACGCCAGTGTTTTTCCAAACCGCTCAATCTATTGTATTGTGTGCAATCCTCATCAGCCTCACTGAAAGGCCAAGGCTAGAATTATCCTGGACAGTGGAAGTCAATGCACACGTTTGACTGATAAACTCAAGGATACCATTCATTTGTCAACAATAGAAAAGAAACGTATCTCAATCAAAACATATGGATCCACAACTGAAAGGGTAGAGCAAGTGAGTGTTGCAGAACTGGGAATAGACCTGAAGGAGGAACCTGATCTGTTGTTGTAAGCTTTTCCCTTACCATTGATCTGCCAACCATTGAAAGGCCAGCCTGTTTCAGTAACAAGTAGTGAAGGACAACATGTACAGCTGCTTTTCCGGATTTAGACTTGCTAATTACTGTAACAAAGAGGACGTTCTTGAGGTTGACATTTTGATTGAGTCAGACTACTACTGGAGCTTAGTAACTTGGGCCACACCATCCGAGGAGTGCAAGGTAGAGCGGAAGAAGATCTGGGACCTGGAGTCTCTGGGTGTTAGAGAGGATTTTGAAGTCGGCCTCAAAAAGTTTTGTCGTCTTTTAAACCTTTAACAGAAGCTGCCATTTGTAAACTTATTCAGTCATCTGCAAAGCTAGAAGTCCTGCGCCTTGGATGCAATGCCTACTCCGCTAGTCGTCTCGTGTCTTGACGTTCTTCTTTCCGTCATAACAACGATTGTTAACTCTTCCCTTCTCCATGGCCACTTCCCCTCTAACTGGAAGGAAGCAATTGTGACTCCTATTCTGACGAACCTTAGCCTGACATCTGAGTTCTCCAACCTTAGACCTATTTGTACTTTCAGTTTATCTCAAAATTGACTGAACGCGCCGTCTTTGATCAGCTACAAACTCACATGTTGGACCACGCTTTATATCCCTTACTACAATCTGCCGACAGAAAATCGCACAGCACTGAGACAGCACTAACAAAATTTCAGAATGACATCTTAATGAACGTGGACTGTCAGCAAGTAACTCTACTTGTGTAACTCGATCTCAGTGCCGCGTTCGACACTATAGACTATCAAGTACTATTAAATCGCCTTAGGTTGAGTTTTGGGATACGTGGATATGCGTTAGAGTGGATCGCGTCGTATCTTTCTGACAGGACACAACCTGTTTCCTTTGAAAATAACTTCTCTCAGAGTCGTTATTTGTCCTGTGGTGTACCCCAAGGATCATGCCTTGGTCCGCTGTCATTCACAATGTATGCAAGCAAGCTCTTTGATATCATCAAAGGTCATCTTCCTCGGACACACGCCTATGCAGATAGCACTCAATTGTATTTATCATTTAAGCCTGACACTACCTCTTCTCAAAGCGACGCAGTGGACGCTATAGAACGCTGTATTATCGCCATCAGATGTTGGATGATTAAAGACAAGCTCAAAGTAAATGACAGTAAGACGGAATTCATACTAATTGGAACGAGACAACAGCTCGCTAAAGTTGACATCAAGGGGTTGGTCGTTGGTGACGCTACTATCAGTCCTGGGACTGCCGTTAAAAACCTTGGATCGCGGTTTGATGAAAACATGAACATGGACTGTCATATAAACAAGATGTGTAAGACCTTGTCATTTCACCTGTATAACATCAGTCGCATCAGAAAGTATTTATGTAAAGACTCCACACGAACACTTGTTCATGCATTCATCACCGCACGTATTGATTATTGCAATGGTCTGCTGTACGGTCTACCAGCCGCACAACTCAACAAGTTGCAACGTATTCAGAACAGTGCTGTCCGACTTGTTTGTTCCCTTCCTCGGTTTTGTCATATATCTCCTACTTTGTTTTCCTTGCATTGGTTACCTGTCTGTTTTAGAATTGAATTTAAATTACTTATTTTAGCGTTCAAGGTTATCCATGGGCTGGCACCTCAGTACATTACGGATCTAATTAACGTCAAGCAACAATTCGGACGTATGATGTTACGATCTCAGTCTGAACTACAATTATTGCCACCCAGGACCATAACTAAAACGTTAGGTGGTAGATCATTTATGGCATCTACTCCTAAACTTTGGAACAGATTGCCATCTAATATAAGAGCAGTAAATGACCTTAATTGTTTTAAAACACTTCTTAAAACACATCTCTTTAGACAGGCATTGTCATGTTTGCTTTTATAGTTCGTTTTAGTTAGTCAAATTGTATATTCATAGCCGTTTATTGTTGGTTTTCATATTTTATTTTGCTTAGTCTTATTGTGTAGCGCATTAGATCATATCCACATGTATTTTGCGCTATATAAGTAAAAAAATTATTATTATTATTAGTGACAAGGCTGAACCTCTAGTCATCATTCAGAGACTTGCACGCGTAGTATTTGGTGTATCATCTAGTCCATTTTCGGTTGAATGGTACTATCAAACACCACATAAATCTACATAAAGCAGTATAAACAGTGTGATTCTGCCTTCACACGCAAATTTCTTGAACGTATTTACGTTGATGATTTGACCTCTGGGAACAGTGATGTGGATAGTACCTTTGAGTTATATGTGAAATCAAAACTGAGACTGAGTGATGCTGGGATCAATCTGAGAAAGTTTGTGACCAATTCACAGGAGCTGCGAACGTGAATTGAGAACAATGGAAGACTGGCTTGGAAGGAGAAGATTCTCAGGTTGCCAGGAATGCTAACAGTGACCAGGTTGTTGTTGAAGCAGATGTAAATGAGAAAATGTGGAAATATTTAGAATTGAAAAAGCCACAAAGCAAAGTAAAAATGAAGCGCTCGTGAAGTGGAAAGGTTATCCTGATAAATTTAATTCATGGCGTAAAATAAGTCAATTTGGATGAATTATTAATCACTTTCAAACACCTGTCTTTAAAAATAGTGTCTGATGCAACAGACTGATGATGTCACTTTATTTGTTATTGGTAATTAGTCATAAAATGTTTACTCAAACATTTCTACAAGTTGTGGAAAAATCTGTGTAATTTTAAGTGGCATTGTTTGCTGGTTAATCACCCCTGGCTTTGTTTCTGACAACTATTTCCTTAGGAAAAGAGCGAAAAGAAAAATGCAATATTTTTTTTGTGCAGGTATCAACTGGAAAAGAAAAATGTGAATGAGAAATTTACTATTTAACTTTCGAGTCTCAATTGTAAAAATTTATAGGTTTTTGTTATGAGAACTATTAAATTCGCTTAAAGTGATCAGTGAAAGTGCTTCACGGCTTTGGAATGCTTTCTTTCTTTATGTGACACTGCTTGAAATAATTTCTGGTTATGTGCCAGGGCCCTTTGTTTACATACTACTGGAGAACTAGACAAAAGGCGTAGAAAACGCAGTTCTGACCCAGCAAGGCAGGTTCGCAGGCCATCAGGCGCACAAAAGTTTGCCTTCGCCCGCCAAAAGCCTCTGTGAAGCCCCCAAAATGGTGTAAAGAATGGGTTCTAGCACCACCTTAAGATACCGCGTTGACATGCCAACGTTTGAGTTAAACGCCTCAGCTGAATTGCGACGAATAGTTTGGCAAACGCACACACACACACACCAACTTCACCCCAAGAGAATCATGCAATAAATGGACAAAGTCTTCAGTAGCTGAGCCAACGTGCAATGGTGAAAGAGTAACTAAGTCGTTAGAGCCTAGCTGAAGAATGACTTTGTCGGGGCGGAAAGAATGGACAACGAGGGGGTCAAACTTTAACATCTCTTCCACCGTTCTACCCCACACGCCATGGCAATGTACTTGCACAGGTACGGAATGTTGAAGGCCGAAATCAAAATCTGTGGGGTGGCCAACAACGAAATGCTTTATAATTAAGCGCTTAAGAAAAGAATGTCCGAGAATTAAGACATGCAGATTTAGAATCAGATTTAGAATTATTGGCCGGAAAAAGACGATCAGTTGAAGGAAGGAAAACAGTGAAAGAAACCAAGTTAAGATGACCAATGGGAAAAACTTCCTTGAAATGTTCTTGTAGTGTACCGTAAAACAGTGTCAGGATGTTAACGCGTTGTCGAGTGATGAGAACGAAGCGAGAAGGAACGCACGGTAAACTGAACTTGCCTTTAGCCTTGCTGTTATCCGAACTATTCCTGTTTCATTGGCTGGTTGTCCACGCCCCATATTCCAGTCGAGAAACTTAATATGGCATTAATCAGCCATGACAGGCCTCGAGATAAAATGACATTGTGATCATGTCATAATGTTTGTTTATTTATAACCTTTACCTCCCATTGTTCAATAGGCTATAAAAGTGGCCCAAACCCCATTTTTTGGTTGTTGTTTAATTTGGCAGCTTTTTTTTTTTCATTTTCATGCACTCTCACAACTACGGTGTTTCCCTTTTAGCGCCCTGCCCTTTGCTTTTTGGCAGACTTGTTTTTGTCGGTGACGTTGCTGGTTTGTGTCATGAAGGCGGGTGCCCCAGCACAACCCATTTCTTCCATTTTCGTGCACTCTAAAAGTCATTATCTTTTGTGTATTTGCCAGCGGCGGCGCTGGTGGCGTTGCTAAGTTGAGTCCCTGACGCGGGTGGCCAAGCACCCCCACAATCCATGTGTGTCGTAGTATATTTATATAAAGCTAAGTCAAAATTGATCTGATCATTACATAGGAAGGTTTGAAGCCAGTTGCAATAACAGGAAGTTAATATCACTATTGGGATTTTCAAGTTCGCGAGAACAAACATTGATATGGGATTTAAGAACACCGCGGTTTTTATTGCGGCAATGATAACTCTTGTATACGTAAGTGCCTTTTTGTCAAGAACTAACCTTTCGTCTCATACATCGTTTTCGTTTTTAATGATGAAGAAGACCTTACCGCCGCCGAAAAAAGTCAATCGACTTATAGGTTCTATGTTCTTGGTATAATTAAGAAAGTGTAAATTCTCAAAATCAAATTGGGATTTTCGAGTTTGTGAAAACGAACATTTGATATGGGATTTAAGAACATTGTAGCCTTTTATTGCGGCGATCATTTCTCTTGTATACGTAAGTGCCTTTTTGTCAAGAACTACCCATTCGTCTCATAAATCCTTTTCGTTTTTTAACCGCGCCGAACAAATAAGCGACTAATAGGTACTATGTCCTTAATTGGTACAAGTAAATAAATTTCAGTTCTCAAATCAAATCAAATAGATAATGATTGATCAAGCTTTTCTATTTATTCAACTCTGACACATCGACTTCATCATGGCCAATGCATTTGTGTTTAATATTGTGCGAGTTATAGTCAGTCATTAAACTTTAAAGGTCTTAAGAATTGTCAATATTGCTTGATTGTCTTTGGACGTTTGATCTTTATTTTTTAGAGTCTTGGGGCTGCTGCTGGTGACAATAAGACTGAACAAATTACTGCTTCTGCCGCTGATGACCACAATTGCAATACTAAACAAGTTCTAGTTTTTACTGTAAGTAAAAGCAAAAAGATTCTCTAACTAACAAACTGATTTGGATACCGAGGCTTTTAAACCTTAAAAAAAATCAAACAGTGAGAACTTCCTTTTCAACCCAACGATCCTCAATTTCAGATGAAATCCCTCTCGATCCAAGTCTCAGGAAACAGCACCATCTTGTTGTACTAGGCGGTAAATGAAAGTTTGATTTGCTTCGCATTTTAGGAGGTCGATTTTTGCAAGTCAGCCGAGAGCAAGTGTGATGTCTTCCGTCCCACATCCTGCCTGGATTACCTTGTAAACGGGGCCTCAACATGTGGCATCTACCGACTTTATGACAACACAGGAAACAGCTTCCCAGCTTACTGTGATCTGAAGTCCGAACCTGGCACAGCATGGACCTTGGTCATGTCTTGGAGCATCCAGTATCGCTCATTGCCCGCTTTCAAGCAGACGCCATTCAAGATCGACGCTCCAGTGAACGAGAATTGCCACAACTGGAATCTATACCGTCTGAGTTTAGCTCGAATGAGATCCCTGCAGAGTCACTCCACTCACTGGCGAGCAACATGCAGTTACCCAACTCACGGCGTGGATTTTATCGATTACGTTCGCGGAACTTTTAAAGACTTCAACATCATCGATTACCTTGGGAGGAACCAATGCAAGAAAGTCGAATACATCAACATCAGGGGACAAACTGGAATCCAGAAAACGGTTCCATTCTGGCAAGGGCCTAGGGCTAAAGGAGAGTTTTTGCATACTGACAGTACATACACCACCTGCGAATTTAACGCGAAGTACGGTTCGGTCTTCTCCGAAGACAACTTCGGGTTGTACCTCTACAGAAACCCCGCATTCCGCTGCACACACGACGACACTTCCAGCACCCAGTGGTGGTTTGGAGGTCATCTGTAATCCTCAGCACGTTTTAATATTATTAAAGTAAAGGAAGATCGAACGTCCCAACGCGCAACTTAATTTGGAGAAAACAAAACTGTAAACAGAACATAATAAAGTTCAAAAACTGAAATAAGAGATAATAAATCGATATCTGCTTTGATGATGGTCCCGAATGAAAGCATTCCTGACATTCCTATATGTGCACGAGCAATATTTAAAGGAAAATAGTATGAAAGATGGGTCAATTGAAATCACTCAAAATTCATAGCTCCTCTGTGTTCTATGTGGTCATTCTCAAGCTTAAACCAAGCTCTCAGATGCGAGATTCTTCAGAAATTCACAGAGAAGACTTTGACAGTTATAGTGACTCGGGTTTGGTTGATATCGCTATCCACTGCATAACTCGATTGGTTTTGCTAGTGTTTATCGCCTGGATAGCGATTTATCTGTCGGATAGCGCTATCCATCTTTTGAACAACTTGGGCCAGGTATATATATATATAAATAGAGCTATCTCGGTCAAATTTGAACCAGAGACCATTGAAACTTCGTAGCCTAAGGGTCGATTTACACGGTACGATTTTTGTTGCATGCGACATGCTTACGACAGGCCTACGACATGGCTTACGATTGTCGCAGCGTTTTAAAATATGCTTTAAAATGATACGACATTTTTTCTGACGAAAAGCTTGTCCACATAACAACTCACTCTTTTCCAGTTCCCTCCAACCTGAGTTAAATATTTTTGGTGATCTTAAAAGCTAAAAAACATTTAACAAGGCCACAAACTCGACCTAACATATCTATATGCTTGAAGGATCATGCAGATGAGGCACCATTGGCAAATATCAAAATAGAGCGCCAAAGGTGGCCAGTAAGCCTTTAATATCAGGGAGGTCTGGAACCCAGCATGTTGCCTTGGCAACAAAACTGGTATAATCAAAAATAAGACACAAATAGCGGTGATAAACATATTGAACTTGTTCATTTTCATCATGACTTGACGTTTCGTATGTGCTCTACCTACATTTTCAAAAGTAACCGTTGAAATTTAAAACAGTCATTTATGTATAACAAAGCGGATGAGGGGACTGGAACCTAGATTAAGCAAATACTTAACAGTAAAATATATAATAATAATAATAAAAACAGAAAAGATTAATAAAGCATCAGCTTTTCACTTCCGACGTTGACGTTGAAAGCTGGCTCAAGTTCTTGAATAAAGAAGGTCTCTTTTATTTTACAATGATAGTCTGTTTTGCCCTTCGCTAAAATATCAAAATGATCCCACTTGATGTTACGTCCAGTGGCCTTGACGTGGTCAGCAATGGCTGAAGTATTGTCATTTTTAGCTAGGGCCTTAAAATGCTCGGTTTTTCTATCGTGAAGCCGCCGTTTAGTTTTACCGATGTAAAAACCATTACAATCCCAACAATTTGCTCTGTAAATAACTCTGGATTGTTGTGAACGATTAATACGGTCCTTGTAAGGAAAGAAAGATTTTATACATCGAGTGCTCTGAAAAACAATCTTAAGGTTAACACAAGAGTAGAATTTGTACACACAAGATTTCAGGCGTTTAGCGACTTGGTTGCTGGTATGCTCATATTGTGGAGCACATCTAGAATCTTACTGCAGGGTCAAGCATTTCTGATACAAATTGGCTTAGATATCTTTTTAAATTATATTTGATCAAAATTCGGTTGAATTTATGATGTCATCAATTGCCTAAGTTGCATATTTCAAAAAACTTGAATATCTCTGGAACAAAAAGTATTCTTCTCCTCGTAGAGACTACATGTTCATGAATAAAAACGGCTTAGATAGGAAAGATGCGAATTTCGTCATAGTAGTTCTTTGAGATCTTACTGTCAGGAGGTTAATTAACCGCTGCACTAATAGAATCCCTTTTACTTGAAAATTACTTGCCGATTTTACTGTATGCTAATATGTATACCCTTTACATTTAACTAGCCCAATATATTTTGAAAGGGAAGTAGCTAGTTCCATGTTGTTTGGACTTCGTCAGCACTTCCTTCAGCTTTTGTCTTGTATAATATCTCGTTTATATCTATTTTTGTGCTGTGAGGTTTTCAAGTAAAGTTGGTATAGTCTGAGACATTTTGGGAGCATGTGACTTATTTCCCTGCGAGCAGAGCCTCTTTTGTCTTTTTCTTTACTGAGGAGGAGAAAAGGAGACTCTGCTTGAATCGCGTCAACTCTTTCAAAAGCCGGCGCAGCCCGAACGTCTGGACTAGTCCTTCTCAGTGATCCTTGTTCGGATCATCCAAAAGGAACGCACCCTACGATAAGCAAACTAAGATATACATGACATCACTCACGAGACAAAAATTGCAATACTCTCGAGCAAAATACGGGGGGTTTTTATCGGTAGCAAAGATCCATTCTCCACTGTTTAGCAATCACCCTTTCAAATTTGAGAGAAATTGATCTTCCGCGGATGTTTTATGGACGTGATGAAAGGAATGAAGGCAAAGCAATCACGTACCTATTACACTTATAGAAGTATCATCTCAGAAACCAGAACATCATTCTAAAAGGTTATTCTGCCAAAGTTATGGACAAGCTTAAGCAACATGGAAATACTAATGACATGTAACACAACAGAATCAGAAGGTTACCTTTACAATTTTGCACATGAATATCTCTTTTGCCAAAAAAAAAACCATCCAGATGCCTTCGCTGGGCTCTAAAGCTCTCAATGTAATTTCGACTAAAAAATTCCTTTCTTTCTTCTTCCGCTGTGGACGCCATTTTTGTCTCGCTGGAGGATCACAGAATGACGTCAAATCATTGGGACAGGCAGACCGACACAAAATCGAGAAATCGAAATCAGTTTTTCCTGGCATATAGCACACAGGGAGACCTCTGTTGCTGCTGTTGTTTTTGAAAGCAAATAATTCAATGAAAGATCAAACAAAGTCTCAACTGAATCCTGTGTTATGTTGTCTCAAGTTGGTCGTTCCGAGCTGTTTGAGGCGTCATTTTGCGAGATCTGTGCTCGACCGATGGTTAGAGAGTCAAGAAAATTGACAAGGTAGGCAGCACCCAGCCGCTGGCTGGTGATCTCGTCTTGTTCAAGCTGACACCAAACCAGAGAAATTCTCACCTTAAAAACACCAGCGTCCAATCGATTAGAGATTTCCCCCATAAATTTGCCGATTTAAGCTTCATCTTACGGAGAAAGGCGATCCTGAAATCCGTAATAATTTATCGCTTTCTCAACATGATTGGTGCAAGAAACCAGACCAAAGGAATTTGAAGCATTTGAGTCTATTAGAATTTGCCAATCAGTGCAACCCGACCGCTGGCAGTTCCCAGCCCCTCCTGGCAGTTCCCAACGATCGCGTTGCATTGATTGGTAGATTCGAATAGATTAAAATGCTTCGAATTCCTTTGGTCTGGTTTCCAAACCAACAACATAACACAGGACTCAGTTGAATAATACCAACTACCAACTTTATTCATTCAATACAATGAAAGGACAGATAGCAGAGGTTATACCTATACGAGGGTATCTGCCCGGATCTTATTGATCTAGAGTCGATTTTGATGAGGGAGGAAAACCGGAGTACCTGGAGAAAAGCCCGCGGAGTCAGATTGAGATTGACTGAAACGAAGACCACATACGACTTCGAGGCCAGGGTTGAACCTGGGTCGCAGAAGTGGGACGCCACCCTGACTCCCCACACCCCTGACACTTTGTTTGATCTTTCATTGAATTATTTGCTTTCACACTTTATTGCAGTTCGATAACAACACCAACAGAGGATGGTTGGCCTGTGGTGGCTCGCAGCAATTGCTAGTAAACATATGTGCAATGAGGGCGGTCGGGGTATTCCACTAAGAACAATAATCAAACTAAGCTAAGATCTAAGGGAAAGAAAATCAAACCATAAGATAATCCCTTTTTAACAAAGGAAGTAATAAATAATTCAAAAAAGAAAATAACACAAGAATGGCTCTCCAGTAAATTAAAGTATGTATCGAAATTCAAAGAAGCTGAACAATTAATTCGTAATGCAGGCATAATGCTTTTCATGATTTCAATGATTCAGTCCCGAAATTGATGGTATTAATATCGGATTTTCTTTTTTTTTTAATCCAACACAGAACGATGCCGTTAGATATTTTTTCCGCTGCACGAGAAGATATTCTCAATCAGCTTGAATAGAGGCGGTGAAGTTAACAACTCGATTGTAGTCAATTGATATTATCATGATCGATTCAATTCCTGTCACACATCCTTTCTTCACTCTGTTCTTTTACATGTTTTTTTGCGTAATTTATAAAAGTGTATTTATAAAAATCTAAGCCAGAACTACCCTGAGAAGGTTTGAAGCCAGTTTCAACAGCTAAGAAGTTAATATCGCGTTAACTCATTATAGGAATTTTCGAGTTTGAGGTAACGAACAATTAACGTGGGATTTAAGAACACCGCGGTTTTTATTGTGGAAATCATTTCTCTTGCATACGTAAGTGTCTTTACCTTTCGTCTCATAAATCTTTTTCGTTTATTTTACTCGAAAAATGGGTAATATTTCTCTTTTTTCTTTTTATTTTTTTTCCGTGTCGGTAAAAGTCTTGCCTGTCGCTCCCCTGCTAAGTCGTGTCTTTGTGCATAGAGTCTTCTGTACGTATTTTGTTAGGTTTGAGGGGCTGGGGTAATGCGTAGATTTCTCCGGTGGACACAGGAGAACATTTAATTAACCTGCAATGGCGTCGAAAGTCATTGTAACGCGCAAGACGTTTTAGTGCATCTTTAAACAAAATATACCCTTATGGAGCTGAAGAATGGAACGTCAACTGGATAAACAAGACAGGCGGTGAAAAAAAAATATCTGGAATCTTAAAAGCGACGTGTAATGGACTTCGACAACAATCGTAGCTATCGCCTGTCGAACCGAAATCAAAGTGAGCTGTATTTCTATTAATACTTTTACCAAGTGTGCTGTTATGTAGAACACTGAAACCAAATGGAAAATTATCTGGTAACTTATGGCTTCAACAAAGACAGAGAACGAATCGAACACCTTACGTGGATCTGTGATCTCTGTTGTCTGGCTATTTGTATTTATTTGTGCTCAACTTTGCACAGTCTTCAGGTAAAAAAATAATTGGAAATGTGACAGCCAAAAATTATTTGAAAGAAAGCTTGTCGTCTATTGTGTGCTTCATTATTCAAGGAAAAGGTTCTTCATAGTAACGGTTTGATCCTGAAATTTATTTTGTTGCAATTGCGTATAATAATTTGAAACGATTGAGTTTCTTAGGAAGGGGTTTTTTCTTCTTATAGCAAATATATTGTTTGTTTAAAAAAGAAGTTTACTGGAAAAGGTGGCCTTTATGAATTCATCATGTTGTGTAACATGCAAGCTTAACTGGATAGTTTTTGTGTCAATAGTAAGGCGTGTCAAAACGAGGTTAGCGTCTTTCCAGTCTTTCTGTTGTGTTAACTTAATCAAATATACCATGCGGCCTCATGAGTTTGTATTTCCCGTTTGCCGTAAACTTGATTTCCACTCTCTAAATTATCTCCAGAACCTACTTTTTGCGTAGAATAAGCTTTTACAATGATGTTCTTGTCTTCTGTGGTGATACTTGACGATTCGGGAACATGTTGTGAAAAAAATATTTATAACGGGTCACACACACAACTTGATCGCCCGATCTTGCCCAATTATGCATAACAAACACTTGGCCTTTTGACATTCCATTGAAAAAAACTCGTAAAATATTCGGGGGCCGGTCGATTTCTCTGAAATTTGAAAGGATGATTACTAACGAATAGAGAAAGATTTTTGCAAAATAATTAAAAATTCCTGTGTTAAGCATGACATATTCGACAAAGAGGTAAATGTGACTAAATTTGTTGCGTGCGTTACTATTTTTGTGTTTTGATTGTTGTGCAAATTTTGACAGAGAATATTATATTATGAAAAAATATGTACGGACAGATCGTTCAAAAATCTTTATCTTAAGCGGTTATTTGAACATAAAAGATACAACGCTTGACGCGAAATAATGTTTTTGTTAATATTTGAAAGAAGAAAAATTTCGCGGGAATCCGGACGCGGTGAAAATGAGTTAACAAATTTGCATACGTGCGTTGAAATGTGATACGCGAATAGACAGGAATTTTTTCCTCTGACAAGTGATTTTGTCGTTGTACTATAAAATGAAGTTTATTTGGGATGCCAACAAGATTTCTTTAACTTTCTGGTTTATCTAATTTATTGCTACGACTTACTAGTGCGAAGATTGTTTACATGAAAATATAAATGGCTAGTAGAGAAGAAGTTTCTCACTGCCAACATTTTCATTAAGCGCTGGTTTTACTGGACGGTCTGATATATATTGTAAAATTAAGGAAACCTTGCTGATTCGCGATTCAAAACCAGCGCTTAATGAAAATGTTGGCAGTGAGAAAGTTCTTCTCTACTAGCCATTTATATTTTTTAAAGCAGCTTTAACTAGGTCTGTTTATTTTCATTAATTTTCTCATTGCCATTACTTTCCTTATTTGGTATTAGTCTTCGTGTTTAAATTCAATTGTACTTTAGGTAGCCGTTACTTCTGAAGATGTATGTTGGAGCATACGAAACGTCAAGTTCATAAAAAGTTTTACAACATGCGTTGTCTCGTTATGTTTATAACCGCAGTTTGCTTGTTATTTTTACTCAAATTGTGTAAATAGTTCACCCTGAAGTCAAAATAGATACGTTTCTCAGGAACCCGACAAAGAAGGCTTCCTGGCCCGACAGATGAAATACAAATATTCAGTTAAATATTACAACAAAATTAAAAACCAAAGACGGAAGTTCCTCGGCTAAAAAGTACGTTGTTTTACTCTGGGACAGGACATTACAAAATAATTAAACGTGTGAACGTGTGACCATAACGGCCTCTGCTGGCGCGACATGTGGGTGACCCCTCAAATGGTCTTAATGATCCCTCACTTGAAAAAATTAAGTAGAACACTGTTCAATACCACCCAATTCAGTGCCTTCTGTTTTTGTGTAACACGTATCACAGGCAAACCAGTGTACGCCTTATGGAGCGTCTAGTTGACGAATAAGACCTCACTGCCGCGTCCAAAAAACAAACAAGCGAATACTATTAGGAACTATGTTCTAGGTACAAGTGAGCAAGTGTAAATTCTCTGGACAAATAGGTTGTTGAGGTTTTTTTTTATTTTACAACTTTGACACATCGACTTTGTCAGTAATGGGGCCTTTTTGTTCAATATTTTCATGTTCTCAAATCTTTTTATATCGAGTCAGTCTCGCAGCGCGAGCAATGTGCCATACCAAGAAATTTACGCGATTTAGTCAGTCAAACCATCAAACTCCTAAGTAATTGTCAGTCATTAAACTTAAAGATCTAAGAATTGTCAATATCGCTTGATTCGGTCTTTGGAGATGTGATTTTTATTTTTCAGAGTCTTGGGGCTGCCTCGGGAGATGATGACAACAAGACTAAACAAGTTCTTACACTTGGATGCATTGTAATTGTGGTAAGTAAAAACAAATAGATTCTCTAGCTATAAAAGATGGATTTGGATACCGATGTTTACCCCGAACTGAGAAAATTAAACATGACTGATTTTTATCAATAAGAAATTCCTTTCAATCCATTGGTCCCCGCTTTGAGATAAAATCGCTCTCGATGCAAACTTTCGGGAAACCGCGCCATCTTGCACTAGTCAACGTGCATAATAAATCAAAGTGTGATTTCTTCGTATTAAGGGAGACGATTATTGCAAGTCACCCAAAACCAAGCCAGATATATTCCGTCCCACCTCCTCCTTGGATTACCTTACAAAACCAACCAACTTTGTAACAACGCAGGTTACAGCTTCCCAGCTTACTTTGATCTGAAGTCTGAACCTGGTTCAGCCTTGGTCATGTCTTGGAGCACCCAGTATCGCTCATTGCTTGCTTTCCAGGGGACACTATTCAAGATCGACGCTCCAGTGAACGAGAATAGCCACAACTGGAATCTATACCGCTTTAGTTTGGCACGAATGAGATCCTTGCCGAGTCACTCCACTCACTGGCGAGCAACATGCTGTTACCCAACTCACGGCGTGGATTTCACCGACTACGTTCGCGGAACGTTTAAAGACCCCAACATCACCGATTAAAGTGTGACTTACATATGCAAGAGAGTGGAACACATCAACATCTGGGGACACATTGTAATCCAGCAAACAGTTCCATTCTGGCAGTGGTCTAAGGCTACAGAAATATCTCTACATACCGACAGTTCATTCACCACCTGCGAATTTAAGCCGAATTCTGGTTCGATGTACTCCGAAGACAACTTGGGGTTGTACGGCGTCATAAACCACGCATTCCGCTGCACGCATGATCACAATTCTAGCAACATCTACTAATCAGCATTGATATTTTTATCGACGTCTGGCAGTGTTGACTTATACAGCAGGCTGTTCCCTCGTGTTAATTTCCTACTAATGGAACCATGCTTTGAAGTACTCTCAATGAGATCATCGATGTGGCTAGGACATCTTCATATGCAAGTATTTTCGTTATTATAGAACCCTGAAAGCAATACCTCTTAGTCTTAAATCGCTCTTGATTGTATCCGATCAGTCCTCTTTTCTCGTTTGTTTTATATTGTTCCGGATTGACTCTGTAAGTGCCATTCCGTCTTGGAAAATTTCGATTTATTGTCATTTTGGACTGTATACTTCTTAAGATGGAGCCATTGTGAGAAGGACTGGAAACAAATACATGGCACTATCCCATGAATCATCTCTTCTTTGCAGACTCGCTGTATTGCCCCCGTAAATCAAGAATAACTGACAAGAGTTTCGCATATTTACTGCTACACTGTTTGTAAAATGCGTCGTGAAGTTGTTTGGAATACCACCGCAAGTATTCTTTGTTGATGTAGTAAAGGTCTATCTGCAAGAAACGAACCACAACTTCTATTCAGTCAATGCACCATTGCATTCATTTTTCTCAGTTAAGGAGGAATTTTTCTCAAAAGTTATTCTTTCTTGGCAACTGCCTAGTGTAGAGTATTGAAATTCAGATTTTGTTGTAAAATACTTAGTTAGTTTCATGGTTATTTAGCCGATTACGTGTGCTCCACTAATTAGGGAGACTACCAAATCAACCGCTGAAATCAGAACAATTCAAATCAATAACACACTTATAATAAGTAACTTGGCAATGAATGAATGAATGAATGAATGAATGAATGAATGAATGAATGAATGAATGGATAAATGAATGAATGGATGGATGGATGTACGGATTGAATGAACGAATCTGACCAGTGTGACAATTAATAAGCTCTCGCTAATACTTATTGCTGATTAGTCACAGTAAAACACTTTAAAGGCAGAGGTCGTTTCTTTTTGTTTCGCTCCAATGCGTAAAGCAGAAATAACCTTAGTCACCCAGGATACTGTAAGGATACTTTAAGAAGTGTGGGCGGCATAACAATATGCATTACTAAACTTGCTTTGAGCGAATGAATTAAAGAACGACACATGTCCAGACTGACACAAGTAATTACAAGTGCACGCGGATTTCAATAACCGTCACGAAGTGTCCCCTTGCTCTTCTGTCCAACTTCAATCACCAACCCTTCTCCGCCTAAATAATAGGGACTTTAAGCAAAGACGACGGCTACGGCTACGGCAACGCCACAAAGCAAGAATATTATTGGTTAAAAAAGGAAAAATACACGTGCTGCACGTGCAACACTGTACAAGGTGAACAAGACGGAATAATCGCGAATATTTTGGACTGACGTTTTTGTTGCCGTAGCCGTCGTCTTTGCTTAAACTCCCTTAAGTATACTATCTACAATACACCTTATTCCAAAATGGCCGCAATTTAAATATTCTTTTGTTTTTATTCAAATAAGCCCTTGATGCCTCGTTCTTAAGCTTAAAATTCAAAAGAATATTTTATCTTGAACGAGGCAACAAGGGCCAATTTGTATCCGCATAAATCAGCGGCCATTTTGGAATAAGGTGGTATCTAGAGCCTGTTAATGTAGTAGAGTGTCTACATTGTCATTTCATTATGATCGCGGGTGCTCTTGGGGGTTCCAGTTTTTTCGTCATGTTTCCAGAAATGCAGCAAATTAGATGTAGGTCCAATTTTGACATCCAACACAAAGTGTCGCTTTAAGTATGAGCCTTTGCTTAAATATTTGCAGGGTTAGCGTTGCTTTTAGCTTAAGATACAGGAAGATGTTTTCTTTCTTAAAAATATCAAGTAACAATTAAAGCGACCCGCAAGTAGCATAGCTAATCGAGGTAGGTCGTTCGATAGATTCAACTACGTAAGATTCAAAATTGGATGTGCATCTAATTTGCTGCATTTCTGGAAACATAACGAACAACCTGGAACCCCCAAGAGCACCCGCGATCATTATAAAATGAAATCTACACACTCTACATTAACAGGCTTAAGTTACCATTGCAGGTTGTATACATTATTAGGTGGAGATTGGGTTGACATCACTCGCGTTTCGGAATACCGACAGTTAACGTCTCAAAGTGTTCCCCAAATGGTGCTCCTCAAGTAAGGATAAACAACTGCATTTACCCTAAGATAAAAATAACATAAACCTTTACCCTAACCTCATTGTTGGAAAAAGGTAGCAAACGCTTAGACTCAGGATGCGTTCGATTGACCGTATTCCGGAATAGGAATACGTTGAATAGAAGATAGAAGTCCTTCGTTTTTACGGAGATTCACATTAAAATTGTCAAACAGCTGCTAAAATGCTAAATCATCACTCTAAGTATTCTTATTCCGGAATAGGGTCATGTTGAATGTCAGAATTGGGCGTGCATCCAATCACGTGCATGTTCTTACTTGCACTTTTGGGCATAGGTGAACTTTCGCACTGACGCAAAATTACCTCTGATCTGGAGACTAATATTCGAAGCATCTGAGTTTGGTTAGCGTCTTTGATCTTCTTTGTGAAATACAATGCAGGGTTTTCAGTATGTAGGACTGAAAACAAAAAAGGAAAAAAAAAGTTATGATTGCGAATTCGACCCAACGGCCATACCGTTTATCAGTTCAGATTAAAGACCTACCTTCACCTGACAGGCTTTTCGATCGTTTGCTTTTGTTATGGAAATCCGCACTGTACATCGTAGCGATCCAACTAGATAAATTTCAGCTTTGGCGGGGTTTTATATATGGAAATTATTCCGTGCCACGCAATGCATGTCGGTTGAAAGTGGGCCTTTGAGCTAGCTATTCTCAAAGATTCGGCTTAAACCACTAAATGCCCAGGTTATTTACCAAGCATATATTGCATGGCAATGCATTACATCTGCATTGAAGTTTGCGTTACATTTGCATTGCCAGCTAGTGGAATCCATTGCCGGATCTTTGGATAATCGATCGATAAACATACGGTATCTTAAAGACGATCTATCATCATAAAAGAAAGGAACTTTATTCAAGTGTCTAATCTTCTAGTGCCGTAGAGCACTAATCGGGGATACTGTAAATAGAAATTAACAAGTTAACGCAAATCAAATCAAATGTTGGTTTTTGAGGAGAGGGCGAAACCGGAGAAACCGGAGAAAAACCTCTCGGTGCAGAGTAGAGAACCAACAAACTCAACCCACATATGACGCCGAGACTGGGAATCGAACCCGGGCCCCATTGGTGGGAGGCAAGTGCTCTCATAACTGCGCCATCCCTGCACCCCAAAATCATAAACCTTCATTCAAAGTACTATTTGCTTTTTCAGTTCTGAATAACAAACGAAAATCGCGTAAATACGCATAACTTCGAGAAACACTGAGAAAAAAGTCGCTGCGATATGGCACGGGGACAAATCCATCCTTTATTTGCTTCCAAAATAAGTCGCTGCGGCAAGGTGCTTGTTCGTTGCACAAGAGGCGACTATGGAAGAAGGGGAATGCTAACTAGTTTTGTAAATTAATAGATCAGCAAACGAGTACCTGATGCATCATTGGAGAGTCAGGAGAGTCGGCGATAGGAGAGTCAGTGACTTGTCCAAGCAAAATTAGCACAATCGCCTTCGTTTAAGTGGCTTAAATTTTAACTTGGTAGGAAAGCTCATAAGAAAAGCCTCAATGAAGAAGTGAAGGAGTCAAACCCAGGTTATACTCCTATTCTTATACTAAGTGCTACATCCAGTAGACTTAGGAGACGAGCTGCTGAAATTCCAATTATAAAAAATGAGTATTTAGGACGCAAAAAGTGAATCAAACCCTTTTGGAGCTGTACATTGACGGAAAGCATAGAAAAAACTTCCATCTTTTAATTCCAAATCTATGGTTTTCTTGAACGAGGTTCTTATTCCATAAAGAAGTAAATATGTATATCTTATCATTGCTAGAACATTTCCCGCGTGTTTTAATTTTATAGTTGAGCTATATGAATCAGTGAATCGCTGCAAACTTACCAAAGCCTTTCAAAGCGTCCCGTGCGTCCATTGATAACCGTGAAGATTTCTCGTCTATAAACTGGTTTATGTTGACCCGGTAAAGTTCCAGAAAAGAGTTCAGGGTTTCTTTAAGTTGATTTCTACTAAGTGGCTCACACAATAGAGCCAGAATATCCCCAGTGTCATATAGCGATCTCGCTCTGTCATTGGCCGCCGATTTGTCCGCTTTCTTGTTTATAAATGGTCGATCGACATTTACCAGAGAAATTAAGACCTTTTTAAGATCCTTGTCGGGTATCGTCCGCAACTCATCCTCAATCGTCTTGTTGTAGTCTGGAATAAATAATAGAAGAAAAAAACAATTTTTACTTTTAAGAAACCCCTAGCATCACTGAACATTTGAAAAATTCTGCTGATTAATAACCAGTGCACATGTCACTCTCAACCGGTGAAAAATGTGTACAATCCCGAAATGAGCCCCTTAACCCACTTGCCCACTTTTGAATCAGATATAAGCCCCCCGATACACCTAATTTAAAGTGCTACTATGATCAAAAAATCTCTTCCTTTGTTTTTTTTTTGCAGATTTTGAAAGTGTGATTGCTTAACACTGGACCGGCAAAATTTTGATCTTTGATTTTTATTCAGAGGCTGTTTGCTTTGAGTGTAGGTTTTGGATTTCACAGTGCGCCATTACTCACGTTCCAAACTGACCGATTGGACCGCAGAGTGTTGGATCCAGGGAAAAGTGACGTCATTTACTCACTAGCTTAAAATTTCAGCGTGTAAACGCAGTTTATTACATATGAAAAACACGAGTTTAAAAGTCTGAAAGCCCGAAACTCCCGTGCTGCATATTAATTCAGCCACGTACACATGCATTGCTTTCTTAAACTATTTATCTTTGACATAATTTTCTTCTCGATCCAGCTCTCTCTAGATTTTGAAGTTAGTTATGGACCATTAAAAGGGAAAATTCCAGTTAAAATAAACAGGTATCCTTTTGAAATCAAGGGTTAAAACTTGGGTCACTCACTGTTAGGTTTACATAGTTTTGAAGGCCAAAGAAAAATTAGAATTGATTTTTTAGTCATAATAGCACTTTGAGACCCTTGGAATTCTTCGCGTCCCAAAAGACCGAAATCATTAGTGCTTGAAATACTTACGTGCTCATTAGCGCTTGAAATACTTACGCGCACGCGTAGCAAGACTCCATGTTGTAATCACTGTTTGCAAAGGAAGGATATCGGGTCTATTGGGGGCAGTAATGTCATTGAATATTATCTCCCCTAAACAAGCAAGTATGTCTTGGGCCACGCGCAAATCAAATGCATAAACCTCCATAGCAAGAGTACATTAAATATACAATACAATGCAACCTTGCTGAACACACAAAGAAGCCCATAACCAAAGGCATTTTCACAGTTCAAGCTACTCTTAGACGAGTGACCATTCTCAATTCCATAGGTAACAATTTCTCATGCAAGACGTTTGGTTAGCTGGAAAGATCTGGTTTCACGGGAAAATCGATCTAAAAATACCTCGGTCTGTAAAAAAACGCCGTTCCACAAATACAATGAAGCTGTACGCTCCAAATCATGGGCTCCTGCTTCAAATCAATATCCCTCCGAATCTAAGTTACTTTTTAAAGGCCTTTCAACAAATTCAACACTTAGGAGTGACTTTCGGATCTATGATATACATTGTGATAAACAATGCATGTAAAGTGGAACTTTGATGATGACAAACTGCCATAGTACAAGTAAGACAAGTATAGCGAATTGAGTTAGATCATTGACACACTGTGATGTACATACTGCTGTGTGTTTGAAATGTATACAATCACTGGTTCTATCACATGCACTTTTACTCCAGGCAACAACCAATGATGCCAGGCCATAAACATTCACAATGGAGCTCAGGAGCTAAGCAAGAAAATGTATGTTAACTCTATCCTTTCCTTCCCATGTGGTAGCTGCATCGACACCTCCGTTCCCCGGGAATCAATGAACACTTCTCCTTCCTAAAGGCATTCCCTGGTTTTGCATTGCGCAACACCACTGCGCATAATTTCTTGCGTGATTGGCCTGCGCAGTAGCGCGGGCACATTAATCAAATGACGAATTTTCATTGACGATAAAATTAATCCGTCAAGGAAGGGTTATTTTCTCCTGAGGGAGTACGGTGACCCCCAATTTTGTTGAGAATGGTGTCTTCATGGAGCAGTAAAAATATCAGCAAAAATCTGGGGCTAGTTTTTTGGCAATTTCATAAAATTGTACGGAAGAAGCGTTACGAGTCAAACATCCCACATTTAAGTTAAATCTATATTGGAGTGATAAGTACTCCCAAAGCCATGCAAGTACAATGTTTCAAGTACGTAAGTGAAGTAACCATAGAATGACACCAGGCTACGCGTTATACCATGGATTGCATTTATAAAATCGAGCTAAATTTGTCCAACATCGGGGATTCGCTGGAATATTGTCATACCATGGAAGTGAGCACGGTGACCCCCCCCCCCTTCCCATTTTAATTACATTTTTATCATCTCCTTGACATGATACAACAGTGTGCGAAGTTTCAGTGGAAATCTATGACAAGTTTTATTTCTGGATAACCTCCTTAAATTTTTCTTTTTTGTTTTACGTTATTATGCTCCCACGCATAGATTTGCTCAACTACAGCGTATGGGATACAACTCTCCTTTCCCAAAGATGGTCAAAACGAAAATGACTCTTCTGTTCTTAGTACAGATACATTGGAATCTTTTTAGAATGCAATGTATTTCAAACTATGATTAAATTAATCATATCGGCGTATCGTTGAATTACATCGAGGCCCTTTTCCATTTATTATACTAAAGTGAAGTTAGGTATTGCGTTCGTTGTACTGATGACATCAATATATTCGAGGCTCCACTCTGACTACTTCATCAGAATCAACCTCGTTCCCAGGGTCTCCATCGTCGTCATCGACAAAGAGACCCTGGGAACGAGGTTGCATCAAAATCACATCACACTCTTGTCACGCACTCCACTACTCACCTGAGGAATACTGTTCCTCTACATCCACTAGCATCATACTTTTAGTGGATATTATTATCGTCATAATGGTGTTATAGTCTTGTAGTTCAAAGGCTTTACGCAATGACTGAACTTCATAATTGACTGGTGGGCACAGCAAAGCCGATACCACGTCTTTGGCTTCTTCACTGAGCTGCGACTTAAGCACACTTTCCAGATCCTGTTGTTAAGCAAAATAAAATTCAACTAATTAACTGATCTTTATGCGATTAATTTAAATCAGTAACAGAATCAAATTAAACGAGTACGGCATTTCTTCGCAATGAAGAGCTTGCAGCTCCTGAAAAGTACAAGATTATAAGGCAATCGATATCTGTGATATTGTCCCATAGCCGCCTATCCCTAAAGGTGATTAAATTGCTAATAGATAAGTACTTATTAGTGTAACCATAATTGACCGCAGTCTAATCAAGGGAGATTGAAAAGCTGACGCTGCGAACGGTCACGCCAAAACGCAGACTGCAGACTGTGCAGACCGTGCAGACCAGGGGTAAAATATGGTGTTACCCACACTATTGTTGAGAGCTAACTGTAAACAGGCTAACCTGAGTGTTATTTAGGCCTAAGTAGGCTTACCGAATGTTGTTTAGGCCTAATTCAGGCTAACCGAATTTTCATTTTGACGGTCTGCACAATCTGCAGTCTGCGTTTTTCAGTGTCCCCACTGCCAACGCTCTCCCAAGGGCATTTTTCAGTCAGACGCGAACCGCAAGCGATTGGCTATTTTGCCACCGGTAGGGTTTGAACAAAGTGCCTTGAAATCAATTGATTTTGTCGCCGTTTACTTCGTCCCAGAACGAAATATGTGCAGATTTGTTCAATTCAGTGTTTGACAAAGTGGTTCCTTTGCAACACAAATTAAGCTGAAGTACATTTAGTTAATCTCCATTCCAAAACTCGTTGCTAGCTGGAAGTATCCGCATAGCTTGAAGCGAACCAGTTCTTCGTGCCTTTGCTTCTTTCGGTCAGAGTGAATCAATACATAACTTCAAAAAATCGTATTTACCAAAGGGCCTGAAGATTCAATGGAATGACTGCGGATTCAATGACTCACAACGGTAAATTCAAAGATCTCTCGAATCAAAGTTCGAGGCTCTTGCAACAGGGTCAATAGTTTTTACTTTATGCTCCATCTCTGCCTGTGACCTCACTTGTATCCAGAAAAGCAGGCAATCGCAAAAATAACGACCTTTGACAGATCGAGTTAAGGTTTTCTCAATATCTTTCTCACTACGTATCACAGTTGGTAACACATGCTATCTATGAGTACCCCTTTTCTTACCTCGTTAAAGTTTTCCTTGTAAATCTTTATTAGTTTCTTTCTCTGCTTGTTTGTAAACCTTGCTAGGACTCGGACAATGCTGACTTCATCACTGCTTTGAACGGCTTCACGCAGTCTGGCAGCTTCCTTGTCCCACTGAGGAATTTGTGCTCGGATAGGGCCCATGCTACCCTACAAATACAAGCAACCACCATACACATGTAGCTCAGATTGCACAAAAGCTTTATTTGAGTTAGTGCAGTTGCATTGGTTGAATCAGAAAACCCGGCCATTGGCTAAAAGGAAAAAACGCGACATTTTTTCTACCAAGAAGAGCTTGAGATTACTTGACTTGTGGGTGCACCAACTAAAATTGGATATCTTGGTGAAAATATGATCATTAAGGCAAACGAAGTAACAGTGCTGGCATTTGAATTGTAATTTAAGACCATCCGGCTTCAATGGTATTCACCAGAGCCTTTGGCCAATCCATACTGAGATTTACTCTCATTTTGTGAGGGTGCAAGTTATACTAACAAGATCGACTAAGAGGTCAAATCTACTGACATTGTGCATTTTACAGTTTGTCCACCGGCCGGGTTGTTCATTGCGATGTCATTCCGCCTCGTTCCAGCATATGTATATATTACGTTCCGTTCCAATCCCGTTTACAGACATCACATCAACCAACCAACCAACCAACCAAGCAATCAATTTATCAGGCAGTCAGCCAGTCAGTCTGCCAGTCTGCCAGTCAGTCAGTCAGTCTGCGAGTCAGTCATTCAGTCAGTCAGTCTGCCAGTGTGTCTGTCTGTCTGTCTGTTTGTCAGTCAGTCAGTCTGCCAGTCTGCCAGTCAGTCAGTCAGTCAGTCAGTCAGTCTGCCAGTCTGTCTGTCAGTCAGTCAGTCAGTCAATCAATCTATTATTTAGTAATGCAGATTAAAAAATGAACAGCCATATGGCCGAGGGGGGACCTACAATTAAATAATTATAATAAAAATAAGTAAAATGCCTAATCTTAAGTACTAAAATAATGTAACAGTAACTTAACCTTATATTTATCAATAAAAGCATTTGATTTGACCTACGGTAAATATACTCTTTGTTCTTAATCTTTATTAATATCCGATGAGAAATTTCTTAAGATGTCTTTAAATTTAAACGAATTACTAATACTGTCACCAGGGAGTGTAACTTTGCTCTTTATGAGGTTCTTAATACGAGGGACTCATCAACATAGAACAAAGTAGCATTTGGCAGCAATTTATGGGCTTAAATATGTACTAATGTCTTATCATTTTTCTCAAATATTGGCATCATGAGAAGAGAACGTGGCCTACACGATCCTATGATGAGAGATGTTATATGTTACTCCTCAGTGGTGAACGAAATGGGATACTTGGAGAAAGTCGAGTGCTCCTTTGTAGGCGAACCTACGACGTGCTCTAGCACAGACCTGTTGTCATTTTAACAAGGTTCATGTGAACTTGAAAGTGTCCCGCTATACTGCTGGGATCTAAATTGTCGAAATGGAGCATATTCACGATGGTACTAAAAGAGATAAACAAGAAATAAAGGAATCTCTTCAGGTTAACATATGACAGCTGTTCATTTTATTCAGCCAAGGAGTACTCGGATTTTTTCCGAGTATCCCCGAGTCACTATCTCTTCAAGATCCTGGTGCATTAAATTGTGCAGAAGCGTCGATGATTTTCATGATTTAGGTGTGGACCGAGTGCTTAACGACCAAAAAAATTGAATAGCAAAAAGCAAGCAATGCGTACGTTAGCTCGTTCATATGAAATCTTATTAATATAGCAAACAAGTCCTCAGACGTCATAGACTCGATTCCTGTCCAGGCTTTCTTCGACTCTTCCAGAGTCATTGCTGATAACCTTGCCATTACATTACGGAAACGTATGACATCTCTTTTGAAATAAATCTACCAATGTTACATATCCACGGATAAAATACTGGATTAAGATAAACATTTTCAGCACGATCGACCGTCGAGGTCGCTGTCATTCTTCCATGCAGAACTTCACTTACGCTGAATTTGCTTTTTGCTCCGTGAGAAACTGCACAGCCCATTGGGTTATCACACTAAACCAACCAAATGGAAACTGGAGAAAGGCAGAAGACTTTCGACTCTTGTTATTTTGCTTTACCAACTTAACAGCCTTCAATTACGCCCACCGTATCACTTGGAGTGTGACCAAGTGATACAATTATCATGTAATCATGGACATTTGCTTCACACTTGGCAAATTGACGTCATTCACTGTCAACGACACGGACATGAATGGTTAAATTCATTGTTAGTCGATGTACAACTGCAGCATCATTTCCGTTTTTATCACCTTGTGAAAAGGAACACTAAAAAGAAAACGGCTCATTGTTTTAAAGAACTTACTTACTCGTGACCATTCACACTGCAGCAAAAAAAGAGAACGAAGTAATTTCTAAATAAAAAACAAAAAGAACTATTAATTATAAATGAGAGGGGACGTAGCGCGGGCATCGTTTAATTAATCAACAAATAGAGAGCCCCTGCTGGGATAAAAAGCACAACTTTCGCAGTTTATACCGGAGCATCATGTAAAGTGATATGCATTTTCATAACTTCATACAGCATCACCGAGTGAGTGATATTGATACTGTTATTGCAATTACGTCATCAGAGGGAAATAACTAATTATATCAGTCGTCTCAGTAAATTATCGAGACATGGAAGAAAGCGGCAGTTACGTTTTCTGTGTAATCAATGCTATTGAAAAAAGAAGGAATTTAATAATTGATATTTGAGCAAGATCAGTTTCCAGCTAGCTAACGCCTGTGTACAACGTCAATTTGGCATTTACCCCAAGAGCGCTAATTGGTTCATGCAAACATATACATGGATTTAAGTCTTAGTGGATCAATAAAGTGAATTTTCCCGGAAAGAGAAAAAAATGAAGAATAATATTAATTCTGGCCCACTACTCAGAGGTTTGCTTCACGCCTGTTATTCACAAACGGCGGACACGGGTTTTCTAGATCAATTTCTCATTGCCAGGGAAAAACTTCAAACACGGTCTCAGCCTATGTCCTGATAAGATCTCATGATGACCATCGAAAATTCTCAACAGATGTTGGGATATTTCTGTTAACTGCTGTTACATGGAGACAAAGCAAGAGGCAACGCATAACATGACGTTATACTTACGGTATGCGACAAAAATAGAAATCTGTTTACATTTGACTCTGGAGTTAATTGGCGAAAAAAGCCAAAATAATGGGAAACTACACCGGAAAAACACGAATTAATCCAAACAAGTGAGGACACTTGTTATGCCTGATGATTTTTTCTCACGATTTCGTTAGCATCGGGCTGAAGTAAAATTTTACAAACACATAGTCTGTAAGTGTAAGTGGGATATTACATGTTGTAGTGTGTCATATTTCAAGTTGTGTTGTATTTTGACGAGCCCTCTAAAAATACAAACAACGAATTGAAATACTCAGCGATACTACACACCAAAACATCTAATAAGCTATTTATTATCCAACTTTTTCTCACTAAACTCTTAGCAAGTGAAAACCGAGAACGTGTGACAGAGATGGAGCGTAGGGCAAACGTCAGCACCAAGTGTACAAATAACTCTTTGTACAGTATCGTGGAATATTTGTACTCGTTTCCTGCGTTTCCGTACAATAATGATAAATGCCATTATTTTTCTACATTGAGTTGTATATTTTGTCATTCTTTTCAAGTTTTTGCAGTCTGCATAAGATTGCGTCGAACTGCGTCTTGTAAAGCTGGGTGAAAAGGATCTCGCAGAACTCACAAGGAGACTCATTGAAATTGGAATATGTCATCGTTGGGATAGCCCAAATTTCTTTAAGAGTTACGCAACGCTTTCTCAACTCGCTCAATTGCGTGACGCTAAAACAGCTTCAAAGAAGAAACTGCAGGGTTTTCGACAGTTTTGTAAAAGTAGCGGACATATTTCTGAAAGTAACGGACGTGACATTTTTGGCGCCCCAAGGCGCGAGCTATCTAGGGGCGTCTGGGGGCATGCCCTCCCCCAAAAGAAATTTTAAAAATAGAACGCTTCAGGATGGGCTCCTGAACGCTTAGACACGCTGTTTCCAGTGTTTCTGGAACCCCAAGAATCAGTTTCCCAGACAAGTCTGGAGTTCACTCAAATTCTCTTTAACTGAGTAAGCAAAAAAAAAATTATAACAATAATAATCTTGGTATATCAAAAAATTCTATTGAATGGTTTAGAAGTTATCTATCGAACAGATGTCAGTCAGTTCGCATTGGTACCTATTTATCAGACAATCGTACAATAGGACACGGTGTTCCGCAAGGCTCCATTCTCGGACCGACATTGTTTAACATCTACATCAATGAGCTTCCTACCCTGAGGACAGTTGGTTTCTGCTACTCTTCCCGAGAGAAAAACCACTGCGAGCAACCGTTTGATTTTCCATCGAGCATGTGCGAAGTACGTCACACCCCACGTGATGTTTTTGACATCACTTCGTCTTATTTCGCGGGAAATCCCTACACAGCAGGCTCGCGCAAACGCAGCAGTTACGTAGCTGAACGTACGTGCAAGCGCCAAAACAAATTTACTAACTCGTTTTACCGGTTCAAATTTAATTTATTCGTCGTTGGCGCTGGACTGCGGCTCACTCAAAGAAACTAACGTTTGCTCGCAGTGGTTTCTCTCTAGGGAAGCGTAGGAGAAACCAACTGCTCGCAGGGTATGACCTTCCTGGCATTCCAAGAGTATGCTCAGTGGAATCGTCGATTCAAAACGTTATTTAACATTTCCATTAAAGGAGGCTAGTACCGCTATGGCCCTGCTTTCAGACCTAAGACCTAAGAAATATCGCTGCCTGGGGCCGGTTCCTGGAAGGAGGAATAAATTATACCAGGCATAACAGTTATTCCAGGGATAAATCTGCTATTTTAACAAAACAGAATTTATTTCCGGGGATATAGCTATTCCTGGAATAATGCACATTTATCCCTGGAATAGAGTTATTACACCTTTCAGGAACCGGCTCCTGGTGTTGTTCAAACAGTCTTAACAAATCGATATCGCCATAAGACTAAGTTACTAGTATTTGGAACACGTCAGATGCTTGAGAAGGTGCCAAGTAATTTCAAAGCATCGCTTCTTGGCAAAGAATTGTTGCCGGTGCCTTCTGCTAAGGATTTGGGTGTTGTTATCGATTCAAGTTCAAGATTTAACGAGCATGTAACACAGACAGTTTCTAAATGTATTGCAAGCCTTAGCCAAATCAATCGCATGAAATATGCATTAGACAGAAAGACTCTAACCTTTATAATGAACGCTCTAGTATTTAGTAGACTCTTCTATTGCTCCTGTGTATGGGGTAGTACATCTAAGAAGAACATTTCTAAGCTACAGAAGGTCCAGAACTTTGGTGCACGCATTATCACATCATCAAGAAAGTACGATCATATCAGTTTTAACCAATTTTTGAGGAGTTAGGCTGGTTACCAGTCGAATCTATAGACAAGCTTAAAGATGCCACGATGATGTTCAAGTGTATGAACGATTTAGCACCTAAATATCTTAGTGATAACTTTATCTGTCGATCGGCAGACGGTCACTCACGTAATACAACGAGCAAATCTAAATTAAACATCCCTTTGTGCAAATCTGCAACTGGTCAGCGCGCCTTCGTCTATAGAGTGATAATTTTATCTGTCGATCGGCAGACGGTCACTCACGTAATACAACGAGCAAATCTAAATTAAAGATCCCTTTGTGCAAATCTGCAACTGGTCAGAGCGCATTCGTCTATAGAGCTACTACAATTTGGAACAATTTACCTGATGACATGAGAAACATTCAAGATTTGAATGTCTTTATAAGATCGTATAAGCAAATGCTTTTTAACAAACGCTTATAAATGCTTTTATTATTATTATTATTATTATTATTATTATTATTATTATTATTATCATTATTATTATCGTTTATTATACTTTTTGCATGGTACATAGGAACTTTTAATATTTTGTAATTAAGTTCTGAAAAGCCATTGTTGGAGAATTTAATGAAGTTCATTATTATTATTTATATTATAAAATAAAACAAACCCCTCAAATATTGGCATCAAAGTACCGGACATGGAATGGGAAACCACCGGATGAAACATCCGGCCTCCGGCCTGAAACGAAAACCCTGAGAAAGGTGCCAAAACATTTCATCTAGTAACTGAAGACAGTCGTAACTGAAACTCACACAGTCCAGCGAACTTACGCGTCTGTTTTGAGAAATAATATTCTTTCAAACAGTCTCCCCACTAGTCTCCTTCGCAGCCGTCCTTCGGGATGTCACGCCCCCAAGGGGGAGCGTTGCGTGACATTCCGAAGGCCGGCCGCGAAGGAGACTATCTACTAGTGTGAAGTTAAAAATGACTTTCTCAGTGGCGAACTTTGAAAAGAAGACAACCTTAAAATTGTAAAAGATAGCAGTTGTGGCATATAGGACTCGCAACCCATTACATTTCTTTTCTTTCACTGTGTCATTAGTGAATATTGGAAGGTCCTTTAAATTTTTCCTGTTTTCATAACAGATAGATCACATTTTAAAATAGCAGATTGCCCTTCCCCTTTTAGCTTTTCTGGTGCAATCCTTTCACTGAACCAGCTGAGCAGTAAATGTCAACGTATGTTCTTAAAAGAGCTACCAATTACCAATTTTGTTTCAGTCATCATTAGCTGCGGTGTTTGACATGCACTTGCAGACTGCAGACTGCCTACAAATAGCACTGAGAAACAGTATTTAAGTCTAAGCATCCATTTCAAATAGCGGTGGTAAACAGTATTTAAGTCTGACAACTCGTTTTAAAACGGTTAGCTTTGAATAATTGTGATTTCCTGTGATTTAGGGTTAGTCTGCAGCCTGCGATCTGCGGCGTGTGCAGTCTGCAAATGTCAGACACCGTAATAGACGGTATGTACGGCTGAGGTTTGCATATTTTCGTTATTTGCCAGGCTTACA
>NC_090894.1:41813444-41818444 GCF_036669925.1 Montipora capricornis
ACCGCATGGAATTTAATTTAGATGAGTTTAAGGAGCAGCTTGGAAGTGACAGTATCCTTGAGAAGTTCAACGCTCTTGCAAAGAAGTTTTACAGCGAGAGGCATGAGCAATCTGATTCAGACGCTCCCTTTCAGAAGTTGCAGAGGGACAGTCCTCAGTCAGTCACGCTTGCCAGAAGTTGCTGCGGTAAGCGAATGTTAAGATGAGGAGTCTAGGCTCCCTTCGGCGGTTTTTGAGGAGACAGAGAGTTCTGGACCCGACGTTGCTGAAGTCATTAAAATAGTGAGCCTTTGACGTCATTTTTCCTCAATCCAGCTTTCTCAATATGTTAAAGTTGGTAATGGCGGACCAATAAATAGGAAAATTCCACTTAAAATAAACAGGTGTCTTTTTTAAATTAAGACTTTGATCGTTTAGTGTTTAGTTAACATAGTTTTGAAATCCAAAGAAATAAAAGAATTGATTTTTTAGTCACAGGGGCACTTTAATCATTTGCAAGAACGAACACTTGAAACACCAAATGGCTAAAAAACAACTCGCATATCAAACATCAACCCACATACGTAAATTAGTTAAGTTCGAACATGATGAATCTACAAAAACAGAACAATCTGACAAAAACCTTTTAAAGCCAAAAAATTTATTACACAAACAACATGGTAGAAAAAAGGCCTCTCATTTCAACAAGCAGCTCACCCCGTGTCAAAAACCGTACGCAACTAAATAAATTTCCTGAAATTTCCAACCAGTGTTTGGGATCAAACCCTTCACTGAAGAACCATTTCTTTCAATAATGAAGCAAAAAATGGACAACAAGCCTTCTTTTAAATAAATGAAAGGGATAGTTTCTAAAGAAACTGTGCTGCTGCGTCGGTGGGGAAGTAGTATACCAAAATTTGGTTTTATCAACGGAGTTGATAATGTAAATTGGCCACCGTATAGAGATTCTCAGTGAATCTCTGTACGGTGGCCAATTTACATTATCAACTCCGTTGATAAAACCAAATTTTTGTATACTTCTTTTAAATAGTTCTTGACTTACAAGAATTAATCAAATTTCAAATTGTTTTTTTTTACCTAAAGACACTTGTGCAGAGTTGAGTACAAATAAATAAAATTCTAAATAGCCAGAAAATTGAAAACACAGATCCACTCAAGTTGTTCGATTTCTTCTCTGATATCCAACGCGCAAAAGTTACCAGAGAATTTGCAGTTTGGTTTCACTGTTGTACACAATATGACAGTAAAATATTAACGAGAATTAGACGAAGAGGTAAATGCGACTAAATAATATCTTGTGTGCGTTGCTATGTTTATTTTAAGCTTCTTATGGCAATTTTTGACAGAGGATATGAAATTCTGCGTCAAGACTCATCAAGTCACTATCGACCGGATAAACACAAGCAAAACCAATTGAGTTATCCGGCGGATGGCGATTTATCCGGCGGATAGCGCTATCCATCGTTTGAACAACTGGGGCCAGGTGTGTATATTTTATGCAATTTGAACTATTCCAGTCCCAAGGGTCGGGAATTTGACCAAAAAATTGCAAGAAAATTCAAATACCTGCATAATCGCTTGGAGGTTTTGAAAATTCAACGAGTTGTTGAAAAAAGTAAGCATTTTGTTCCACCCATGTAATCGTGATCGTAAGAAAATATGTGAAAGGTGTTAAAATAAAAAGTGAACCCACCTATTATCTGTGAGCAAGAGAGTATGAAGTTAAGAGAGGTAATCCCTCATACTGGCTCTATTCCCAACGTAATACCTCTTAAGTTATTTTTAGATCTCCTGCGAGATCCGGTATTCCCACGAGGGTTAAAACGACGCGAATCATCGAGTGGGAATTCGCTCAGCTGTCAACATTGGTAAAAATGCGTACATATAAAATAATGGGAAAACCGGATCTCGCAGGAGATTTAAAAATAACTTAAGAGGGATTAAGATGGAAATAGGGCCAATACAAAGGATTACCTCTCTTACCTTCATACCATCTTGCTGTGAGTCTTTATTTAATTGCTGGCTGGTACACTACCTTTCGAAGCAAGAGCAATTTTTCACAGGCTTTCTGTCACAACAGCTGCATGTAACCCGTATTAACACGTACACGATGAAGTGGCAACGGTCAATTCTTACTTTTCTTTCCGTAGACAACAAGAGGACATGAAGCCAAGCAGGTAAGAATGCCATAAGAACTAAACATTAAGCTATTATTTAAACCTTTAAGCTTGATTTCCTAAAAAGTTCATCTTCGTTCGTAAGTTCTTCGTCGTGAGATGTTTAAAATGTGTTCTGGTGAACTGCTTGACAGGATGCTCGAAAATAACAGTCTTCAAGAACGCGAATGTTTAGATTTAAGGTGGCTCAAAACCGTTTCAACGCTTTCAAGCAACGCTCTTATTACAAGGATCGGAACTACAACGCTGTATCATGTAATAGCAATATTGCAAGATGCAGTCATGATTGTGACATAATATGTCACCGTGGCAACGGGAAAGCCCTGTAAAAATACCCTTTATTTTGATGAAACTTTCTGCAAAGTTTAAAAAATTCTGTCCAGCGGATTTAGAGCCACCTGGGTAAAAAATCACAGAATTAAGGTGGCTCTGAATCCGCTTGACAGAATTTTTTTTGAACTTTGCAGAAAGTTTCACTTTGCCCTTCTGATTACTTTTCAGAAATAAAAAATGGGAGTCGCCGAGTTCGTTTTTGAGGTATAAGCAACTAAGACAAAATGAAGGGTGTTTTTACAGGGCTTTCCCGTTGCCACGGTGACATATTATGTCATAATAATGACCGCATCTTGTTCAGCAATAATCCATGTTTCATTCGGTACCATAATATTGCTAATACATGATACAGCGTTGTAGAGCCGATCCTTAATAGCGTTGCTTGGAAGCGTTACAACTGTTTGAGCCACCTTAAAACATGTAATCAGATTTGCAGGAACGAAATGAAACCGCTGACTGTTAATTGTATACTCATGTAAGCCACAGCAAAGATATCACCGAAATGAAATTGTTGTTTAACGAATCCTTTATACAATTATAAAATTGAAGGCCAAAGGTATGCATGGGCATGGCAGTCTGGTGCATATAGAAGCAATTACAAACATTTATAAGATCGTAGGTCTAAAACTGGTCTCTTCATTGAACCTACCGATATATCGCTGCATGTGTATTAGGACATTTCAATGTTTTGATCAACGTCACTCTTAGGAAACCAAAGTACATCAATAGTGACAAGCCAAGCTTCTCAAAATATGTTAGCGCCTCAAACAATCGTATCTCTGGCAAAACACGGAGCCACGATGAATTATTTGAACAAAGGTAATTTTTTATCTACGTAAAAAAATGTTGTCTTGTTACTAGCATCCATCAGAACGACCTCAACTTTATGTCCATCTTCACTGACGGGAGCTTTCCACTTCTTCACCATTCCAAATGCATCAACATTACAGCAGTTGAGTTCTGGATGGAGCGCTACGTATTGTTTTGCTCTCTCGAACGCTTCGTTTCCGTATGGGGTAGGCCCTTCAATCAATTGGCAGTTCTCTGGTTCCTTACCAACCATCGACTCAATTGGATCATGACGATTCACCTGCATGATTTAAAATCCAACAACATATTTAGCATGCTTTTAAGTCGAACTTCTAAACGAAAAGTAGTCCTACTAGAAAATATAAATAACTGAAAATAGGTCTTATCAGAAATTAACGGCAGGCCGGTTGTCTCGGTAAATGAGACTAATACTGACCCGGAAAAAGTGATCAGCAGGAGGAACTCTGATAATGATAATACGCTTACACCGTCGCTGTTCAGCTCGGATGTATTCACTCGCTCGAATTGTTTGGGGTAAACGAACCCGGAAAACGTAGACCATCCAGAAAAAATAACATACCAATCAGGGAATAACAAGAAACATCGTCTTTCGTGTTATTTAAAACAATCGATAAGCTATCTGATAGGGTCTTCGTTTTCGAAAGGCGTGAAAAACGAAGACCAAAGAAATAAATTGCAGAAACAGAGACAAGCCAACACAGTGGCCAACGAATCATTTCCGGCGGATTAGCAAGCTTGTATCCAGCACGACAGGTAAACCCGCGCCTTGCGGCGTATGAGAGCGGTTGACACGATTGGTTTCGCTGCTCACCAATTACATCATATTTATCCACAAAGGCTGATGCCAATCCTCTATATTTCTCCCGCAAGCTCTCACAAGTCTCCAGTGTACTTAACTAGACTTAATTAGTAAAGTCTCAGCGGTCATTGGCTCTATTCCTACACCTGGGTTTTCTTCGACAATTCACGAGTCATCGCTGATAAATTTGCCATTACATAACATAAAAATGCGACACTTATTTTGAAATAAATCTGCTAATGCTGCATATCGATAAAATACTGGATTTAACTGCAACCGACCGGCCGGAGGCGACCGTCGAGGTCGTTCGTTGACATTCCTACGCGCAGAACTTTCAATTACGCTTATACTTACGTCAGAAGTTGTATTGCCCATTATGACACTACTAGAAATGAAGAAAGAGGCAGAGGACTTTCGAATCTTGCTATTTGTTTCAAGTACCAACTTAACAGCCTTCCTACACGCACCGTATCCGTGAATTGGAGTGTGACAATTATCATGGAATCATGGACATGCAAATTGACGTCATTCATCGTCAACGACACGGATATGGAAATTTTTATCGACCGGATCATAGTTAATAGATGTAGGCTTGATGTAGGCTGGTTATGAAACTCGACAAGTTTCTTTGTTTCATGTTTTTGTTTCCTTTTTTAGCCTAGGCCCTGCACAAAGTCCGACAAAAACACGCTTTTTTCGGCAGGATTAACAATCAAAAGCTTCGACTAATTTATTCGAAATTAACTTGCGAACCATAAGCAAAAGATTGTGCAGGGTCACGGTCGGTTCAACATCTAATTGCGACTGTATTGTTCCTGCTTTTGAAATTTCCAGGGTTTCATAACCAGTCCCTTGATTAA
>NC_090894.1:41828444-41845944 GCF_036669925.1 Montipora capricornis
CGTTCAAGGGTGATAACTATGCTGGTGAGGTACACTTCGCTTGCTTTCTGCACACTATCCCGATTGAAATGAACAAAAGCGTATGGGCACATTCGGACCCATGGAAATAACCATAGGGAACTTCCGGTCTGGAGAAAGCGGTTACACACAAAAACTTCCTTGCCCGTGGAAAAACGCTATTTACCCATGGGTAAAAAAGGGCTAGTGTCACCTCAACTCTTGTTTATTTTACGCAAAACTTGGTTTAAAAATCACGCTGATGGGGAGTAGGGCAATTCGGGTAAATCTTACTATCGGGTTACGGGCTCTCAGAAGGTAATGATAATATATAGATATTGCCAAGCCTAAAAGCGGAGCTCCCGGATTATTTATTCTTACTGGCCTTACTTAAACAACGAATTTACGGGATAAATCAATTTTGATTTTTTTGTTTAGCCTTGACGAAAAGCAATCAAATCAAGAAAACAAAACAAAACAAAACAATCTAAACCAAGTTAAAACAAGAAGAGGTGGAAAATAACGTGAACCCATGTCTAGGAGCGAGCAACTCCCATACTAAAGCTACGTCACGGCATTTTTACAGACCGATCTAATTTTAGACTACCTCTTCCGCCAAAAAACAAAGGCAGTCTCGGTTCACTGACGCTATGACGTCAAGTTAGTTTCTCGTGATTGGTCATCCGGCTCCTGTGGGAGTCTCATTCGCGGGAAATTCAATCTATAAATAAATCAATCTGTGAAAACGCCATAACAGGGATATACGGCTGATGTTCGCTCCTAGTCACGGTCCCCTGAAAATAATAAATATCCCCTTACATAGGAAGTTTACAAGAAAAGTGTACCGCCATACTGAGTAGGTTACCAAGTACGATCACTGTCGTGCATTTTCCTTTAAAAGTGCTAGTGCCAAATAAACTTCCGACTAGAAATCATCTTTTTTGGATTGAAACAGGCGAAAAATGCCGGAAAGTACATTTTCCAAACCGTTTTCCATCCGAACACGAAAAGAGTCGACTGTTAAGAGCTTTAGTTGACGCGTTATGGCCGTGTAGTCGCGTCGAGCGACGAAAAGAGCGTGAAAATTTAAGCCAACTTTCTTACAAGAAATTAACCTGACTTAAGCCTGCGATCCACTCGAAAACCGGTACCAGGTCAGCGGTGAACCAAAACAAAAAAAGCTGACCTCGATGATTCTAAACGTGAGCCCGCGATATGCTCACGTGATACTGGTCAGCGGATGCCTTGTTTTGACACGTGTCAATTGACCATAACATGGATGCCCAATATCAAAGATGTACGCTGTAAACGGCCGACATGTTGGGCGTATTCGCCCTTGTCACACGGCGGCCACATTGTCCCGGGAGACCAAAAAGCTTTGTTTTACCACGCCAAGCCTCACCCCCATGGTTTCCACTGCGAGGCTTGGCGTGGTAAAACAAAGCTCTTTTGGTCTCCCGGGGCAATATGGCCGCCGTGTGACAAGGGCGAATTGGTTCAAGACTGTTCACTCGAAAGTCTTCCGCTATCTAATTACCAGTCGCTCGGACCAGTCTATCCATTGTCAAGAACGAGCACTGGAGGATTTGAGATGTGAACATATAGGGGAAGATAACAGCTCATCGATAAAGCTCGGGGCTGCTCTTAAGATCAGCGACTTTCCATACCCGGTTGGAAGACTTGCAAACAAATCCTTTCCTTTAAGAGTACTTCTAGCCAAGGAATCTTACGATTATGGGAAACTTTCTTCAATGTATGTTTGTAATCTACCGCATTGACCACCATTTTGAAAATTTAACTCCAAAGAAATATTTATCACGCAAATTTTGATCAGCGTAGTTCACTCAATAACTTATGCAAAATTATTCCGGGACTGGGCTGTACACAACTAAAACTTGGAAGATGCGATTCATACAACCTAAACGAATGCTTTCAGCGTGGGCCACTTAGAAACCCAAGCATATGACACGTTAAACTTTATTTCAAAATATCAATAAACTAACCTAAAATCGCGTCGCCAGTACAACTTTGCCTCAAGAAAATTTGCCGTCTCGTGAGCTCCTAATTCCCAAGTCCTAAGTACCCTGCTTTGCTCCATAAGCTTTCTCGCTCATGTGGTATTCGAACAGCAAACGAACTTAACTCTTGATTTTCAAGTGTCGCAAGGCTTTACTGTTAAGCAAACATTTCATTATTTTTGTTACATTAAAAAGTCTGGCCTCAAATCGAGGATGTGAAAAGCCAACATTACGGTGCATTCCAACATTCCAAAAAGGGCCATGACATCTATTCTATTGTTAATTTTTCATAACACGGAAACTTAAAATCCTACGCTCATTTTATGGACGCGTATATTTAGAGATTATGATCATGCATATGAAACTTGGCACCGAGACTTGCGAGCTTTAAAACAGAGGCTGTGTGAAGTCCTATCTGAGTCAGTTAAATCCAAAACTCGAACTTTTCCCTTGCATGTGCACCGCTATCCTCACTTTTCAGTGGCGCCGATAAACTGAAGCGAGGATGCAAAAACCTGTAATACACAGTCATCATGAGCAACCCTAAAGCAAAAAACATGTATATCACAACAAATCCCGCCACCTCGATTTGCCATGGTAAAAGCCTAGTTGTATTCGTAAACCACAGTATCGAGAAAATGACAATCTCGATGAACCCCAGGATGTAGTATTTTGCAGCCCACTTATAGGTACGACTCCCTTCCAAACTGAAGAAGGAGAAAAGATGGATGTAACACATCACAGCTCGAAAAAACTGCTGCTTGTATTTGCTGCCAGGGAAGAAATAAACCTTATGACGTTCCAGAAAGAATAAAACGATTACAAAGTGAAGTGACAGTGCGACGAAAAACCATTGTTTGAATTCTGTTGCAAAAAAAACCAGGATTAATATTCGAGACATTACCATAAAAGCCCGCCATGACCAAATGGAGAGATATCCGTACCATCGAAGCTGGCCCTTGTGTCGTTTCGAATCACGAAGACAACTGATGTAGTTAACACTGGCTCTAGAGTACGAAAAGAAAGAAAAGCAAATGGAAACGATTGTCCACAAGTCTTCAATCCTGTTAGCGTCCAAGGCCTCTACTGCGTGGCGAGACACGAGGACGTACATCTGCAGCATTAGCTGAGGAGCGTCTTCTGTGAAGGCCAAAATCATCTGCAGTAGCGCCAAATCAAGGCTCATTGCGATCAGCAGCTTGAAATCAAGAACTGTGGTTGCTTTCTTGCGCTTTATCCTGTAAGCTTTGACGAGAACTCTCCAATACCTTTAAAATAGAAAAAGGAAAGGAAGGAACTTTATTTAAGTGTCTAGTCGTTCTAGCGCTGAACCACTAATTGGGAACAAAGTTAAGTAAAATTAACAATTAACGCAAATCAAGTCAAATTTTGCTTTTTGAGGAGAGGAGACAACCAGAGTACCAGGAGAAAAGCTATCGGTGCCGAGTAGAGAACCAACAAACTCAACCCACATATGACGCCGAGTCTGGGAATAAAACCCGGGCCACATTGGTGGGAGGCGAGTGCTGTCACTCAGGCTAGTTAAGGCCTGGCTGAGACATAAGGGACCCCCCGCAGAGAATTTAGAAACACCTATCACAGAGTAAAACAAATTTTATTGTTCAATACATTGATCAAGTTTTCGTCATATGACTGTTTGCCAAATGACAATGCTTATCAGTACCACGTGACATCACTTGCCCTTTGACGCCACAAAATGAGTTTTCTAAAATGGGGGGAAGTTCCGCTTTATATTTTTGAAAACCCTTGCCAACAAACTAATAAGAAGAACTACGTAAATCATGTTCTGTTTTGTATGGTTAAATTTCTAATTTAAATCAGAGGAAATACAACCTTTTATGAAGTCACGTGACGGATTTCCATTACGGCATAAATAAGTTTAATGGCCCTGCTTACAAGGCTAATTCATAAATGGTACCCAAATAGTAAGAGACTGATACCAAAACAAAGTAGCTGAAATTCATTTAGTACTCCCAGGAGCCCATGAGTAGGAGCGAGGAACTCCCATACTAAGCCTATGCCACGGCATTTTTACAGCTACAGCTACAAGCTGTCGTTATTTAACCTTACTGAACGGTATGTAAGCGCAAGGAAGCGGTTTCCTCTCGTTTGCAGTGTCACTGTCCAAAGTGGAATCCCATTTCTCCAAGAAAAGTCTCTTGTGATTGTTCATCACACTGCGTTCGAGGATGTGGGCATCTCTTGGATAGAAATTGTGATCCGTGGACTTGGCATGCTGTTTGATTGTTGATTAGCTATTGCTCAGGCGACCTGGATCATGTTCAATTCGGCTCCGCGCGAGTTCCACGAGCGCTTACTCTCCCCGACGAAGGCGAACGAACAGTAGCGGCAACTCACTTGGTACACTATCCCTTGGACTCGGTCGACCGATGAATGAAGGAAGACAGAAGCCAACGAAAATGTGGGATGTGTCTATTGTGTTGAAACTTCTGAAATCTTTGTCACCAGTAGCCTCGCTGAGTTTAAAGGACCTTAGCCTCAAGCTGGTTATGCCTCTTAGTTTGGTTACTGCTCAGAGAAGACAAAATTTTCACCTGCTGGAACTAATGTCTAAGAGTGATTCAAACTTTGTGTTTACGTTTAATAAGCCTCTCAAGCAGTCTAAATCAAGAACGCCAGTGAAGCCTCTGGTTCTTAAGGCATACTCTCATGATGAACGTTTATGTGTATTTGCTACTTTAAATGAGTACCTTCAGAGGACTCGGACTCCGTGTTGATGGTTCTCAACTGTTAATCAGCCTTCGGAAACCACATAAAGCTGTATCACGAGATACAATGAGTAGGTGGATAAGATTTGTTATGCAGATGTCTGGAACTGATTTAAACATTTATAAAGAACATAGTACAACTGAAGCTTCAGTGTCTACTGCTCATCGGGAACAGGTGCCTATTCATGAGATTCTCAACAAAGCTGAGTGGTCATCTGCCCGTACGTGTGCCACTTATTATGACAAGAGGTTGGACACTTTAAAGGATAGTGTCTCTCATTTTGAGAAGGCTATTTTGAAACTGTAACGTACTTTCTTTCTTGTGGAACTTGTAATAAACAGCTTGATATTATGTATGTTAGTTGCCATTTGGCAACTATCTTGTTGCCCTGATGAGCCAACTTTGGCTTTGAAGTCTCATGGAATCTCTGGTCACGTGACAGTGAGGTAGAATTAAAAATTGAACGACACTTACCTGGAAGTGGAACTTCGATGAGAATTCTACCGATCTGTGGAGTGACCAAGAGAGGTCACTCCACAGATCGGTAGAATTCTCATCAAACTTCCACTTCCAGGTAAGTGTCGTTGAATTTTTAATTTTGTTGTGTAACAAAATTAATGTTTGTCACGCAACGTAGTGTGACACATCATCATGAAAATGTTTTCAGTTTTTTATATTTTGGTTGACCATAAATCAATGTCTTGTGTCATACATACCTCTCTACTATTCCTATAAGACACAAGTGTGTCCACGAGACAACTTTCCATCCACTCTCGGGCGGCTGTTTTAAGCGTTTCTCGTCTTCTTTGTGCCAAAAGAACGAGACGAGATTTGTAACCACGGATGGGAAAAATACCAGCATTACGGTGAAACTTCCCCACCAATAGTTTTGCCCTTTGGTGAAATGATCAGCTGCAACTTTAAGGTCAGTTCCGATGTCGGCAAAAAAGGCAACGATACTCCCAATGGTGAAGGCGAGGCTTAGCCATGTCACTTTTCCCCGTTTCCGCCATAATTCTGAGAAGTCCTTGTCCATTCGAAAATAAACACATTTTCTGAAGCGTTCTTTGGGAAGTAAATGTTTACTTCCAAAGCCAGTGTAATTATGTAAGAAAATCCCATTGTTATTTGAAAACCGTTCAGCCGGTGAAGCACTTGTGAGTGTGTTCTTAACAACAACTACTTTCTCACTCTGCTGAGTCAGTGCCACTCTCTGGTGATTATTTTCATAACCATTTAACAACGGCTGAGTGTTGGTCCAAAATCGGTTCTTATTAGTTTTTTTGGCAGCTTCTTCTTTATCTAATTCCATGAACACTTGTTCAAGAGCCTCAAGATCTTCGTTCGTAAAATCGTAAAATCGCGCAGGATTGACAAAATTTCCGTCTTCACACTCAACAGACCAGCCTCTTCGTACTTCCCCACGTATACCATCAACTTCATCTTTTATCGTTTCCGCGGAAACCGTCGACGTTTTGTAAGTTTTAATGGATTGCACCACATCACGAAGCAGTTGAAGCTCATCTTCTCTCAGCCTTGCCACGCGGAAGTCATCGTCGCTTACATTTCTCGTGGAAGGACGTGAGATTTTATGTCTAAGAGCTCTTAAATGTTGCTTTTGTTCTTCACTTAATTTCAGGCCTGATTGCCGAAGTTGAGACGCCGAATGATCCATGTTTTGAAGGCCGTTCTTAAGTTTAATATTGGACGCACAGAACTACGCACGGTGAAATCAATCGTGCATGAATCACGAGAATTAAATTACTACGGATAAATTCTTGTGCGTAGTTAATATTCTCCTGAAATATATTATCATTCCTTATTGGGAAAGTCCCTTTGTGAACGAAGCAAAACAAAAATTCCTCAGACACGTCCAGACGTGTGGGTGTACCACTGTGGCGGCCAGAAATCAACGAGAAGAGCTGGCTGGAGTTCAGTTTGCGATGGAAGCGCTTACTTTTCGCTTATGAGATAAAATACATGTGTATTCTCCTAATGTACTTGAAACGCTCAAACTGCTGAGATTGATAGGGATAGACATTTTTGTCAACCAAATAGCTGTCTCGCAAGATGACAATTCGAAACATTTCGAAACGAAAGACGTTATGGAACTGGAAACTTGAAAAAAGATTTATTTCTAGGTCATCTTCAACCGTGTATGATAAAAATCAGAAGACCCTGCGTTTTTGATGACGTCACTGTGAAAACCATCTACATGCTAAGGCACCATATGAAACACCAATTTTTTCTTAACAAGAAGCACTAATTATTGTCACGTAAAAACTCATCATAGCAACAGGCTATGGATCTTAAACATAATGTCACTTGAGATTTTCTTTCTAACTCATGGGTTGTGCGCAAACTTTTTCAAGAAATGGTACATGAAATCACTAGCTTTACCAAATATCATAAAATTCTCTTCTGGTTCCTGTGGGTACATATGCGTGGCGGTGGCCTAACCGGTGGGAAGGGGCACTTCACTGTCGTGCATGCTTTGAAACCGTACTCCGCTGGCCTAAGATGGTCACAAGAGTCAATTACTCAAGAATAAGGATATCTGGTATCAGGTTTGTCCCCATTAGCGTCAGAAAAATGCCTATATTCAAACCAATTTTTTGTGGGAAAATAAACAATAGACCTAATCTGCCAACACATTCAAAGCTCCCGGGGTTCAGATTCTTTGTGTCTTATGTCTTTGCATTGTAAGCTTCATTCACATTTAAATGATATGGAAATACTTGGAACAAAAAGTCTTATTCCAAAAGGAATTGAATTCGTACACCTTTGATTTAGCCGATTATTGTTTGGGGTGGCTCAAACCAGTTTCAAGACTTTGAAGAGACACTCTCTGTACACGTTTTGGTACTACTACGCCGTATCTCGAATTAACAATGTTATGGCACCATATGAAACATCGATTATTTCCAAACAAGATGCAGTCATTATTGCTCATATCTCAAGAACAAACTCGGTGACCCCCATTTTTTCTTGTTGAAAATGATCAGAAGGCCAAGATGAAACTTTCTGCAAAGTGTAAAAAATATCTGTACTGCAGATTCAGAGCCACTTAAAAAAATAATTAAAAATAAATTGATATAAGGTTTCTCTGAAACGACTGTACATAATTTTTTTTAAAATGGGTAACTGAGTTTGTTTTTGAGATAAGAACAACTTAAGACAAAATAAAGGGGCTTATCACAGGCCTTTTCCGTTCCCACGGTGACTTATTACATCACAATAGTGACCGCATCATCTTTTTCAGCAATAATTAATGTTTTCTATGGTACCATACCATTGCTGCTAATACGTGATACAACGTAGTAGTGCCAAACCTTCTAATAAGAACGTCACTTGAAAGTGTTGAAACTGAGTTAAGCCACCTTAATTTCCCGCAAAACTACTGATTGGGAGTAGGGCAATTGGGGTAAATCTTACTATCTGGTTATACAGATAATAATAATAATAATAATAATAATAATAATAATAATAATAATAATAATAATAATAATAATAATAATAATGGTGATGTTGATGATGATTATAAAGATAACGACAATGATAATAACAATGATATCTCAATTGATAATAATAGAAATCGATAGGTTTAAAGAGGAAGCAAAAGGCAGAAAAACAAAAGACAACACTACAAGTTGGAAGATGCGATTCATACAACCTTAACGAATGCTTTCAGCGTATGCCACTAAGAAACTCAAGCAAAGAACACGTTGAACTTCATTTCAGAATATCAACAAACTGACTCAAAATCACGTCACCAGTACGACTTTGTTTAAAAAAAAAATCTGTCATCACGTGACTTCATGATGACCCAATTCAAAGTGCCTTGTTTTTGCTACATAAACTTTATTTTTGTGACATTCTCACTCTTGCATTATTTGAACAGCAAACAAACGTAACTCTTGATTTTCAAGTGTCCCAAGCTTTATTGTTAAGGAAAGATTTTCGTTTGTTACATAAAAAATCTAGAGATTTCCCAAATAGCATTTATCCGTGACAAAATTTGGTACCGACACTTGCTGAGGGGGTGTGATCTCCGATCTGAGTTAGTTAAATCCAAAAATCGAACTTTTTACTTGAATCATTATCCGCATGTTCTGTGTCTGCAAGCTCAGACTTCAGTGGCGCCAACAAACTGAAGCGAGCACGTTTGAATCGAGGATGCAAAAACCTGTAATACGTTGTCATCATGAGCAACCCTAAAGCAAAAAACATGTATATCACAACAAATCCCGCCACCTCGATTTGCCATGGTAAAAGCCTAGTTGTATTCGTAAACCACAGAATCGAGAAAGTGATAATCTCGATGAACCCCAGGATGTAGTATTTCACAGCCCACTTATAGGTACGACTCCCTTCCAAACAGAAGAAGCAGAAAAGATGGATGTAAGACATCACAACCCGAAAAAACTGCTGCTTGTATTTGCTGTCTGGGAAAAAATAAACCTCATGATGTTCAAGAAAGAATAAAACGATTACAAAGTGAAGTGACATTGCGACGAAAAACCAGAGTTTGAATTCTGTTGCAAAGAAAACCAGGATTAATATTCGAGACACTATCATAAAAGCCCGCCATGACCAAATAGAGAGATATCCGTACCATCGAAGCTGGCCCTTGTGTCGTTTCGAATCACGAAGACAACTGATGTAGTTAACAGTGGCTCTAGAGTACGAAAAGAAGGAAAAGCAAATAGAAAGGATTGTCCACAAGTCTTGAATCCTATTGGCGTCCAAGGCCTCTACTGCGTGGCGAGAAACGAGGACGTACATTTGTAGCATGAGTTGAGGGGCGTCTTCTGTGAAGGCCAAAATCATCTGCAGTAGCGCCAAATCAAGGTTCATCGCGATAAGCAGCTTGAAATCAATAACTCTCACTGTTTTCTTGCGCTTTATCCTGTAAGCTTTGACGAGAACTCTCCAGTACCTTTAAGAGAAAAAGAAGGAAAATCTTAATTGGAAAAAAAACGGAGCTTGTACCAACTAGCGCAATTTGCCTCTCGACTGATATAACGGGGTATAAGGTACCGAAACAGAATAAAGGGGAGATAGAATAGAATAACAAAGAACGGACAGAAATCCTAGTCACACCATACTAATGCTTAATTAGTCGCTTGAAACGCTGTGAACTGAGAAGCAAAATCGCTCTCGGTGAAGGGTATGATGCAGTTCTTGGATGGGTGCCAATTTGTGACATGTTGCTGAAGCGGACATGAGGGGGAGACGGGGCGAAAGAGCATTTGATAGATGCCAAGTAACCTGAGCTTTGAATGAAAGTGAGGTGTGAGGTGACCTTAACGCTTTTCTAAAGCTTAAATTTGGAACTAGTTCACAGGTCGAACAATTTCATTGATTCTTTGAGAAAACTGAACAGTCCAAAACATTTGTAGCCTCATGGCATTGCAACAGTCTGACTGCACGGGTCCTTTGAAGCCCCAGGATGTAGTGACGACAGCTAAAAGACCCTTAATTTTTCGAAAATTTAAGGTAGCTCTGAATTGGCTCCCAAAAATCTTTTAAAATTTTTCAGATACTTCTATCTCAGATTGCTAACTACTATTGTGCAATTAAAAATGGAGATCACCAAGTTCATTTTTGAGATGTAAGCAAGTGAAAACGAAACATAGGGTGTTTTTCGAGAGCTTCCATGTTGCCGTGGTAACGTATTACGTCACAATAGCGGGCGCATTTTGTTACGCAATTCATTTGGTGCCATAACATTGCTGTTACATGATGCAGTGTTGTAGTAGTAACAAACCGTGTAATAAGAAGGTCTCTTAAAGTAATGAAAATGATTTCAGCCATCTTGAATAAGAGTGGCTATTCTCAAACGTATAGGTAATAACCCCTCAAGCACGACTGCATTTTAGCTGGCAAGATCTGGTTTCATGGGAAAATCAATCTAAATATAATTTGGTCTGCAAAAACTTCGTTCCACAAATACATTGAAGTTGTACACTCCTATTCATTGGCTCCTGACTCCACTTTCTTCAAGAGTTTCCACATAACTTGAGTCACTGAGAGACCAGTTGAAGAGATATGTGACTTGATCAAGAAAGAGATGAAGCTTAGGTAACATGCAACAAAATGGAGCAAAAGTAAACGTTTGAATGAAAACATCCTTTAATACTATTGCCTTTCTCTTACACAGTCTTTCCGAAGCTGAAAAGTAGCCGTTGTTTTCACGAGCATTTTTCAGCGGATTTTGCTAAAAGCAGGCCTGCGGCCCAGCGGCCCGCGGCCCACGGCCCGCCACGGCCCAGCGCTCCGCGGCCCACGGCCCGCCACGGCCCGGCGGCCCGGTGGCCCAGAGGCCCTTACAGTTTTGTTGTCCAGCGGTAAATCCACGCGCATGCACAGATTTGCATCGGGTTTGGGCGTAACATGCAACGGCCCACGGCCCACGGCCCGCCACGGCCCAGCGGCCCGCGGCCCACGGCCCGCGACGGCCCGGCGGCCCGGAAGCCCTGACAGTTTTGTTGTCCAGCGGTAAATCCACGCGCATGCACAGATTTGCATCGGGTTTGGGCGCGCAAATGAAAGACGGTAAGTTTGAATTCGTTTACCATTTTAATAATCCTTTTCCATCCTTTCTTTCGTTGCATGTTTCTAAGTGAAAACCGTTGTCATTCGCTGTTGTTTTTGTCTGTTTACAACAACAAACAGAAACAAGGTTTCAAATGATTAAAATGGTAAACGAATTCAAACTCACCGTCGTCCATTTTGCACGCCGAAACCCGATGCAGAACTGTGCATGCGCGTGGATTTACCGCTGGACAAAAAAATGTGGAAAATCAAGACTGGGATACCGGGCCTTCGGGCCTCCGGGCCGCCGGGCCGTCGCGGGCCGTGGCCCAAGGGCCGCTGGGCCTTCGGGCCGCCGGGCCGCTGGGCCGCGGGCCTGCTTTTAGCAAAACCCTTTTTCAGCCACGGCTTACGAATGACGAGCTGAATGTAACGGCATTAATGTTTATCACGCAACGTTAGCGTGACACATCATCAAAATGCCTTGAGATATTCAAATGCCAAAAGAATTTGTTGTGTCATACGTACCTCTCTACTATTCCTATAAGACACAAGTGTGTCCACTTAACAGCCACCCATCCACTCTCGGGGGCATTTTTCAAGCGTTTCTCGTCTTCTTTGTACCAAAAGAACGAGACAAGATTTGTAACCACGGATGGGAAAAATACCAGCATTACGGTGAAACTTCCCCACCAATAGTTTTGTCCTTGGGTGAAATGATCAGCTGCAACTTTGAGGTCAGTTCCGATGTCTGCAAAAAATGCAATGATACCCCCAATGGTGAAAGCGAGGCTTAGCCATGTTACGTTACCCCGTTTCCGCCATAATTCTGAGAAGTCCTTTTCCATTCTTCGAGGAAGCATCTTTAAGTTGTTTATAACCAAATAAACAGCTTGTCTGAAGCGTTCTTTGGGTGGTATATGTTTACTTCTAAGGCCAGTGTAATTATGTGAGAAAATTCCTTTTCGTGAATGAAAATTGTCATGCTTTGAAAACCGTTCAGGCAAAGCACTTGTAAGTGTGTTCTTAACAACAACTACTTTCTCACTCTGCCGAGTAATTGCCACTCTCAGACCATAACTCTGGTGATTATTTTCATAACCATTTAACAACGGCTGAGTGTTGTTGCAAAATGGGTTCTTATTAGTTTTTTCGGCAGCTTCTTCTTTATCTAATTCCATGCACACTTGTTCAAGAGCCTCAACATCTTCCTTCGTAACACGAACGTAAAATCGCGCAGGATTGACAAAATTTCCGTCTTCAGGACTTGAAGGATAATTACTATCAACAGACCAGCCTTTTCTCACTTTCCTACGTATACCATCAACTTCATCTCCGATAGTTTCCGCGGAAACCGTCTCGTAAGTTTTAAAGGATTGCACCACATCACGAAGCAGTTGAAGCTCATCTTCTCTCAAACTTGCTACGATATCATTGTCAATGTTTTCGTCGACTAAATTCCTCGTGGAAGGACGTGAAATTTGACGTCTCAGAGCTCTTACATTTTTCCTCTGTTCTTCACTTAATTTCAGGCCTAATTCCCGAAGTTGAAGCGGCGACTGATCCATGTTGGTCATGTTAAGAAGGCCGTTCTTGCGTTCAATATTGGACGCACGGTGAAATCAGGCATGCATTTAATCACGAGCATTAATACGGATAAATCCTTGTACGTAGTTAACATTCTCCTGAAATAAATTATCATTCCTCATGGGAAAGTCCCTTTGAGACCGAAACAAAACAAAAATTCCTGCGTAGGTTGCCATAAGTAATATGATGACTCATGCTTATTTACATGATTACGACTGCAAAAAATACTCAGCGTGCGTGACAGTCTTCTTTCACCAATCGCTGAAGTTGCTCTCCGCAGTCGATAGATAGTACAAACACAAGCCTTTCGGTCTAAAGGAAAAAGTGTATTCTTCAAATGAACACATTTGCCTTATCCAACGGGAAGAGTGAAAGCCGTCGAGGCGCCCTAAGCTCGGTGTGACGAACAACCAACATGGCCGACAAAAATATAAGGATTTGTATGGCAATCCCGCGGGATAAAAGACTTAATTTGAGAAGGTAATCATATGAAAAAAATTTCAGTTAAAAAGCAAATAGATCCTTGATAGAATATACATTTAAAACTTATAATTATGACTGAAACGAGTTTGAATACGGTCGCAAGTGGCCATTTAAGATTAGGTTCACCTTGTTATGAGAAAAATTAAGTATTGGAAAGTAACGCGAAGGAGGATGTAGAATTTCCCAATAAAGGTAATTAACGCGATTGAGACACAGTTGGTGGTGACCACTGAAACAAATTCATTTAACATTGGATGCAAAAAAATCACTGAAAAAACGGAGTCCTCTTATCAACAAAACAGTCCTCAAACAAACTCTACTTATGTACGGGTTAGCGGAAAGAAAGAAAGCTTGTGCGTTATTTTATTGTTTTTTTGGGTGTCATAATATCTGAAAATGTTTCAAAATTAGGGTTAAAATAGATAGAAATTAGGAGCGCGGAAATTAACGCTGCACTTAATTAACATCGCGGAATAACGCTCTACATTCAACGATTCGCGTTAATTTCATGGAGCGTTACTTTCCTATAATAAGGTAGTCAGGCTATTGCTCTACTTGTCTCAAAACTGACTAACAAAACAATCCGCCACTTTATTTGAGCGTATTAAGTGACTCTGAAGATTATTTCACTCAGGTTTCGAAACACTTGTGGTTTCCCAGAAACCTTGAGTGATCCCAATTGTCCTTCTCTGGACTCCACCGAATCGGAATATCCAATTCTTCCAGGGTCTGTTCTTTGAAGTGTGTCACGCAATTAGGAGTGTCGCGCGATCAGCATGTGTTGTGACATTACCAACCATGTGACTTAGAATTGCGTGACAACAAAGCAGAAAATTCAAAGGAGTTTTCTTTACAGTGTTTAATAAGAAACATAAATAATTCTTTTACACTTTTTTTTTGATAAATAAAGTTTATAAATATTCCTGCTAATCAAGTAACCACCTTCATTAATTTAACGGATAAATCAGTTACCATTCTTCTGCTACTTTCATTAAAAACCCATTTCGTTCGGATGGAATTCTAGTATTTTGAACTACTCGTAGATTTTTAAGTCGGAAGCTTACGTTGACGATAGCAAACGACTGCGTTGATGTCATTCCAAAATACAACTTCGAGTAAATGGTATAGTTGATATGTGGGTAGAAATACCATACGTTATTAAAAACTGAACTACGGATATCAGATTTCCAGCACTTTCATTGGCTCGCCGGACGCAAGCTCTCAGTTCATATACCTGCTGTACCTAATATGGTCAAGGAACGCGTCAGCAATAAAGCGAGCTGAAGACATTTTTGCAGCTCTGGAAAAAAATGGCCGACAAAAGCAATTTTAGGCCGTAATTGACCGGGGCAGAAATCGATGCTTCAGTGGAATAGTTGTTAATCCTGGAGTTTTTAATAAAACAATTATTCTACTCGGGCTTGCTGGATATAAAATTATTAAAACCAACGCGACGCGGTTATCTATCACTTCATATCCAGAGCGCCTTCGTAGAATAGTTCTTAAATAAACTGGTATAAAGACGGTCGGACCAAGGTGGAAAAAACGAATTCTCAAGGAAACTACAATTTATTCATTTCGCGTCCTTTTTAAGAAGACGAGGAAAATGAAAAATTGATTGCGATTGTTCAGATCGTGCAGAGCCACTGTTGTGGAAGTAACACTCTCCATGCTATCAACGACATCGTTTAGTACGCGGCTCCCTATTTTGCCTTATGTACAGTAATCCAAGACAGTTTTGGATACTGAAATCCCCGCTGTGGATTCCAGATTACAAGATCAGAATTCCAGATTCCAGATTGGTAGCCTTCTGTTTCCCGACGAGACCAGATTTCAGATTTTTGTGGGATTCCAAAGCCCAGGATTCCTTTTTCCCGAATCCAATTTAGTTTCAATGGGGCGATCCCAAGTGGATAGAGACTGCGGTCGTCCGCTACGATTTAAAAAAATACATTAAATGCAATAAACTAGAGAACCTTTTTTGACAAATGTTTGCTATGCTTAATACATAAACGCTGAAGCGATTAACCCCTATCTACAAATTTCATTAATGGCATCTATAAGGTCAAGATATCAAGTTCAAAGAATATCTAGTGCTGTCTAATAAAGTAAGGGTGTTATTTAAAAGAAAGTCATGGAGATACTCTAAAACATGTTTGAAAAGAGCAAAAGGAAAGTCTGAAAATACCAAAACTCGGGAAAACAAAAGCTTTTTATGGTTGAGTCCAGTAAAACAAAATCAAATGACTCATGTAAGTTATTGGAGCTAGGCGCAGAGTGCGCGATGAGCCAATAAGAATCAGACCGATTACGTGTCTCTTCAATTCAGAGAGTGGGAAATCGGTTTTGGACCTGCTTCCCATTGGTTGGGAAGGCACAATGAAGTTTTTAGGCCAACCAATAAGCGTAGGAAGACGAAACTTCGATCTCCACCTCAGTAAACAATTCAGGGACACCCAACGAGAATATAGTTCAAAAACACTATTTTAGTATTTAAACGGTAGATATGGGCATATTTTTAACTCTTAAAATTTTCTCATCTGTTTGGATTTCCTAGCTGAAAAGCTGAAAGTCTAGTGATCGGAAAATTATAGGGATCAAAACTTATCTTTTAGAAAATTTCAGCCAGAAAAAAGGCTCTCGAAAGTTCTAGGTGACCTTTTTAGGATAAAAATTCGTTTAAAGTGGGCAAGTATACCATTTTTTAGATGTTCAAAAATCCTAGGACAGGCAGGCAAGCAAGAAATTTTACAACAAATGTTCCGAAAATTCTAGATCTCAAATTGTCTTCCGAACAGGCATTGAAAAATTCACGAAGGGTGCCCCTGACAATTGTGCTATTTACTGAAAAGAAGAAAATCTAGACAGCCCTTCACCCAACCAAACACCGAATGACGTTAAAAAAGTAAACCTTAATTAATTTTACAATATTGACATTAAAAGAAAAAATTTCTCCTTGTTTGTACAAATATACATGTATTAATACATCCCAAAGTTCGCCAAAGTTTTATTTTGTAATAGGTCTTGAGAATATTATCCTGCAAAGGGCGGCATCTCATTTGCCAAAAAGAGAAGGTTATAATGGAAATCTCCCATTCTCTTCTTCCCAAATCAGCAGAGGGTAGAGTTGTTCGACGCTTCGTCCCCCCTCCCTTGTCATTGATGTGCCGACCCGAGGTTTATTGGCTGTTAAGGAAACGATGACGTCTTTTGTTCGGTGGTTGGGGAAATTAAAATAAAACGAACTTTGAAATCAATGTTTGCAAACAGTCAACAGAGCTATAATGAAGTGAATAGCGATAGTTACGTAAAAAGCGATAATTCTGTTTGAGGAAAGGCAAATTTGCACGCAAGCGGCTGGGACTCACACGGCCGGAGGCCTTATCGCGGTTTCAAGTAACGTGAGAGTATTACTACTTCCACCCCTCTCCGGACGGAATGCTGGCCCATCGCAGGGCTTTCCCCCAGCGGTATGCAGCCGGTACCCGACAGTGCAGAGAAAAGTTTTTTGTTAAATTGAAAGTAAAACTTTCCTTAATTTTATCCAATGTTGACACTGTTACGATCAAGCATACTGTTATATTGACTGTGATATCTTACACAAAATGGAAACTTCTTTTGGGAGCCACGTGCGCAAAGATACATTTCCCTGGATGACATTTGAAAAAAAAAAGCGAGTACTTGAGACCAAAAGGCAAGGCGAGGTTGAATATTTACTGTTTACCAGGCGTTTCGATTGTCCAGGAGCCGAGAATCTGAAGAGAATGATGCTTCCAAGCGTGTCTTCTGATGCATCCAAACCAAAATCTGCCTTGCTTATCAATGTTTTTCTTGGTAGGTAGCCATGCCTTTAGATGTTAGTAGAAGCGATGACAACACACTGCATAAAGTCGGCTTCCACTTTTCCACTTTTTTGAACTTGAAGACTCCTAGCCCGCCTCCAACGGTGAGCGAAGTTTGCATCGAAACCACCATTGTCGTCCATCAATTAAAAATTGACAAAGCCATTCGCATCACAGGAGCCCTTTAAAAACTGAATGTCATCTAGCGCGATATCCCCAGTGTAACCTCGACCCCTCGTGCCCTCAAAAACAATCTGAAACGAGTCAACAACAAAATTTGTTCGT
>NC_090894.1:41853444-41888444 GCF_036669925.1 Montipora capricornis
TAGCTGAAAGATTTGCAACTCGTGATGTGGCGCCTTTTAATACCAATCATTTTTAATTAACTTTAGCTCAATGTTCACAGGAAAGAAATTCTATCTCTTGTTTTTAGCCCCACGCCAGGAAGTCGTGATCTAGATTTTAGCGGCGAACGCGATGACGCCCCTTCAAATGAATCATTTGTCAAGTTTTCGTGTTCACAGGAAGAGAATTCCATTCCTCTTAAAGTCACTCATGGTTAAGTCTTTGTTCGACAGAGTGTTGCGAACTGTTCATAACATGTACGACATACAGTGGAATACGGACTTATTCAAGTTCGAAGGTCGCTAAGCGATTGGGGAAATGGTTTGCAATATTGGAATTTTGTTGTTTTTCTCTCGACGTTCTGCTTAAGATCGTCATCCTTCATGATAGAGGTCACACTGGGAAAAACCTTCGTGCAAAAAAAAAAAAGATAACTGCTTTCAGGACAACGCGAAACAAAGAAACTGGATCGAAGATGAAGTATTATTGCATTGATTTTTTTCTTTTCAATACGTTCTTGAAAAGATGCCATGTCAAGAAAGGAAACGCGCGACTCAGCAGCTGACAAAAGGATTTACACCGCAAAAATCTTAATTGCATTCCGCCTCGTTTACCAACTTCCTGTTCCGTAGTCGATGAAAGGTTATAAAACGACAAAATAATGAAGAGTGCGTTTAGCCTTTCAAAAAAGCCGAGGCTAAAGCGATTAAAAGTAAGACAAGTGGATATAGACAGTACCTCAAAGCACTTAATACGGTCAAAATACAACCGGAATAAGGATCAAACAATTCACCTTTTGAGCGTTAGCTTTCACGTGTAGTATCACGTGACTTTGTAAACAAACCGCGAAAGTTCGGACATTCGAGCAGATCGGACACATAACACATAGTGAGATGGCGAGGCGAGCGGGTATGAAATGTTAGTTTCTTTTTGTGTGGGACTTTGAAATGATCCAACAGAGACACTAGTTGCTTCGATGGTTAGGATTTGGTGTGGAATGCGACCATATATACGACGACAATTTTCATTCACAAAGGTAAATTCGTAAATAACATCATGCGAGGAGAAATGCATTTCGCTTCCCTCCGTTTAGCGATCAAAGATGGAAAAAACCTGACTCACCCCCGTAAATCCTGTCGAAATAGGAGTGTAAAACTATCGCGCTCCACACCAAATCCTAACCATCGAAGTAACTAGTGTCTCTGTTGGATCATTACAAAGTTCCACACAAAAAGAACTAACATTTCATATCCGCTCGCCTCGCTATCTCACTATGTGTTATATTCCCGATCCGCTCGAATGTCCGAACTTTCGCGGTTTGTTTACATAAAAGTCACGTGATACTACAGTGCAACCTGACGCTCAAAATCAAATTTATAGGGGCTATGCAACTGTTTTTATTAACACACATCGGAAAAACACAACAGTGTCTCACCCGGATTTAAAACTTACCGTAACATTCCTCGCTGGTGCATTTAATTCGGTCGGTTTGGATTCCATGAGAGTCTGCCCCAGGACAATGTGAGCGTGCCGAAAAGCATACCCGCTGTCGGTACTTCATGCATCTGCTATTACAGGGGGTGTACGCTGACCACTCACTCCATCCTATCGCTTCTTCGTCTATTGAAAGTCAACACGTTTGCATGATTAATACAAGAAAGGTATGCATATCGTGACAATCATGACAATTCAAGATTCTTAAGGTAAATTGAAGAGTCATTTTGATATTTTGATCACAACAGGAGTCTCAGTTCCATCCGCAACGGCCCGCAAAGGGTGAAGTGGGGGGTAGGGGGGGGGAGGAGGGGGTATTGTCAGAAAAATTGGGTGGGGGTGTGTGTGGCCTGCTTCCTGAAACCCTTCCTTAGATACCCTATTTCAGACCTATGTCGGCTGTTACAAGGTTGGCGTAATAATATGGGTGTACCCCAAACTCGACGAAAACGAAGAGAAAAGAGGGACTACGACCAACCTTGAACCAACAAGCTCCAATAACGTACTTACTTTTGCAGTCATACAGGGCATTCATTTTCTTGATATCCAGCTGACTGAAGCCATCTCCCCGCCCCAGGGACATGTATTGATTGTTCAGTGCTTTGATAGTGGGCAGGCCATTCTTGGAGAACGTTCGCTTCCCATAATGCATCAGGCTATTGTAGTCGTAATCAAAACCCATGCTGTCCACTTTCGAATGTTTGTACCTGTTAAACTGTACTTCCATACCTACAGACACACAAACATAATTTTGATCATTACTCTAAAAAATAAATTGAACATATTTTGATGGAAGCTTTTTTGATGGCAGTTTAGACCCAAACTCTGGTGTCCCTCAAACTAAGCAGTAAACGCGCAAAGGACATTGGTATGGAGAAACATTTCATTCATTTTAATTCATTTATGCAATAAGGGACAAAGACCCTGGAGAGTCAACAATAGGAAACAGGTCGACATCCGAGGGTCAGTGAGCGAAAGTTGGTGTGCAAAACAAAAGCAAAATGTCGCTCGCGTTTTGCATAATAATAGAGTTAAATTCCCAAAAGCCTTTTTCGCTATTGTTCTGAACACAATCATGGCCGCTATGACGTCAGGTGCAAGCCAAGGATAGACTATTCAACAGACACCACAACACTGGGAACTCTATAACTTGCTCTTTGTAAATAGTGTGCGTGTTCTTTTACGTCCCATAGGGTTATCGTAATGAACCGTGGACGGTTGTGAGACGGGGCCTTCGTTTGCGTTAACAACGTTGGTTTTATGCTCAGGACCGATATGGAAGGTAGATATCAAGGGTGATGGTGTTTGTATTGAGTGGGTCTTAGAACACTTTGCTTAATCTTTTGTGGAAGTTATTTGAGTTAGAAAGCTGCAAGATTTTGCTATCGATTGCTGACAGGTCAGTCCATCCGGGGCTTATCACTCAATATGGCTTAAAGAGAATCAATTTCTTTTGTTTTGCAGAAAAAAAAAAGGACAACCCTTTCATGCGCGTAGTTAAATTACCGGCCGATTTCCTTCCCCATGTTTTAAATATTCCATACCCCTTGCTAATTGATCAAGTTTAAGGCCCGCAGTTTAAATTTTGTCCCCCATTTCTCTTCATTATGCACTTGAGGATCATTTTTAAAGCAAAAACTGTACCTCTCAGTGATAATTGAATTGAACGAAAGATCAAGGGTTCTACTGCACCAACCGCTAAACTTGCCAATCATACAGCGCTCGCAATAGACGGCAAGTATATTGTAGTGCCGTATATTGTAGTGAAGTAGATATGACCACCAAGGGTCGCTTCTGTGAAGGTTTCTCAACTAAATACTTACCCTTTTCAATATTCTCCCAAATAATCTCCACATACTGATCTCTATCAGGACGTGACTGCTCGTGCCAAAACCCTATTGCGTGCATTAATTCGTGCATGATAATTCCTTTGCTATTGCATCTCTGTCCCAGTGAGAGATTCTGCGATCCCTTGCGCCAGTATAGTCGCCCAATGTAAGACCAACAACTGTGAAAGCAACAAACCATTGCAACTTTACTAAAAGGAAAGGAAATTGGATATGTCTTCGCGACATCACTTTTGCAAAACTAATGTCCGTGTTGGTCCGTATTTGAATTTCGAATATTCTCCCTGCATTTTCAGTTCCGTGCTTTCTTGTTCCTTTGAGTGTTTTGTAATCAGAAGGTTACAAGTTCGACTCCAGTTTAGAAACACCCGTCTTTTTCTTTCGAATAATTACTGATAAATCAAAGTTTTTTCTCTGTTCCCCTGTCTCCAAGGTTAAATAAACCATGTTTAATTTCTTTAAAAAAAGACGAAAAATGCTTTGCGCTTAGCTATCATGCTAGTTCTGAAAGCAGCAATTCAAACTGAACAGGAACATTGATGAAGAACTCCAACTAGCAGTAGGCTAGCAGTTTTCGGGACTTTTCGGGACTTTCGAGAAACAGGCCCCAGGGACCCGTTTCTCGAGAGTCTCGAAACTTTACGGGCCATTTTCGGGTATGACTATTTCCTTTGTATCTCAAGAACGGAGAGGATTTAAGTCGTCAAACGTCATTTCACAATTGGCTTTCCGAGCCCGAAACGTTTTCGGGACTTTCGAGAAACGGGCCCCAGCAGTTTGAACTGGATTTGAACCCGAGGCAGCCCTAACCAATGGACCACGCCCCCTCCCGTTTCCAAAATGTCTGAAACCTCGTTTTGATGGCCAAGGACTTTTAGTTGCTGAGATGCACTTCACCCACCCTTTGTCCTTGCTAAACTTGATCCAGTTTCTTTCCGTCGTTCTCACTTTAAACTTGACACAAGTGTGTTTGTGAAATTCTTCGATGGCTGCCATGATATTCCCTTTATACAAGTCTTGGGAAAAAGAGGAAAGAAGCGTTAGAACAACAGCCCTTTTTTTCATGTCAGCGGACGAAACAAAGCTAGATGTAGACTGTGACATGCAAATACAAATGATCTAGCTCTTGGACAGAGTTTGATGTTACCTTAGTTTGAAGAAATTTGTATCGTAACTATTTTTAAACTATGGTGGCACATGAAACTATTTGTCTCAAGACATTGTCAACCTGGTTGCTTTGTGAACTGTAACTTTCGTGACCTATTGAAGTTCGTTTTCATCTTAGTTAAGGTTATCAGCTCATATCATCGGCTGTATAATCGCGCCAAGCGTTGCCAAGCTAAAATATTGGAATCTGGAAGCGAAACTTTTGAGTATACAAACATTCAAAACTCGTTAAAGTTTAAAATCGGGGCCACCCTCCACGTTAGACAAAGGTCATAAATTGCCGCTAAAAACACTTAAATGAAATTTCATTTTAGTTCATCGCCCCAATGTTGGTGCGAAAATTAGATGTCATGTCTCATTTGCATTAACTGAATGTGTTGGCAATAACGCAACAATTTTATTGTTACCTGTATCCCGGAGAGATTGTTGGTCACGTGGATGTAAGTCAAGGATGCATTTTGCAAACTACTTCATTCAAATATTAGATTTACATGACGTCATTATTGTGGCCATATATTGGTGCACCTAGCCGGTTGATCTAATATTCTTTTAGACTGTTCTCAGTCCCATTGTCAGTCGAGCGGCACGATTTTCTAGTCAATCTTTGTCACGCAATCGACATAAGCGTGACAAACACTAAAAAGCACGGCTCCACGATATTTTTAAATAAAAACTTCAATCCCAAAAGAACAGTTCTAGCCAACCTATCGAGGTGAAAACTTACCTAATCCCTCCTCCATTTCATAAGGAATCACTCGGTTCGGCCAAACTTTCTTTCTTTGTCGAACAGCGTTACGCCTAACGCGTGCTTTTTCGTACACATTGCCATCCCTATCTGTCAGGGCAATGTCCCCTTCGTGACCGATGTTAAACGCTGAAAGTAAAGCCAATATTTGATTTTAATTTTAAATCAAAGTTATTGATGTACATGTAGTTTTAGGTGGTATTAACTTTGTAGAGAACCTAAAATCTGCTGCCTCCAGCCAATCAAGGATAAATAAAACAAACAATGCAAACAGATCGCACGTGCCACGTTTTGGACAAAGGTTTGGTGGAGAAGGCAGCACGCGCTCAAGAAATACAACAGCCTCACGGCGGACGCGCCACCCATTTACGTTGCTGCTTTCTTTCTACACATCAGTGTTTTCTATGCCAGTTAGCCATGGTATGGAATCATTCTGTGTCAGTTGGCACGCAAGGAGGAAGGAAGAACAGATTATCATACACGCGACACGCGACGTGACTTCAAAGTGAACTCTACCCAAGTTTTACTTTAAAATGTTGCAGGATTAGGGAGCTTTAAGAAAGGAAAACGATGGTCATCAAAACGAACATCATAAAAATTATAACTTCGGATTACTTTTTAAAATTACCTCGCGATTTTTCAAGTCGCTTGATCTTGAAAAGTCCGTAACAACTTACTGGAGATAAAATTCATGGCCGAGGAGAAAAGGAAGTTGAAAAGATATCGTTGGGACCCATGTCCTCGCATTCCCTAAAATTCTCGTTGTCATAACCAGAACAGCAAAAACGGAATCAAATGAATGAAGTCTAAAACCTCGATTTTTTTTTATTTTAATTTTTTTCGCAAGTTCCTTTTTTGTTTGAAGCAATCCAAGAGGATTAGACAAAACGTTGACTTGTAATCTCCACCCTCCTCATGCAAGCATTCATGACGACGGTTCCGGCTCAAACCCAAGCCACTAAGTATTGAATAGCCAACGTGATCTCTGAGGTCTTCCTTTCAGCAGATCAGGATAAATGCAAGTGCTTCAAGTGCTATTGGTGAGTATCTTCTTCGTGGGGGATATGCTTTTTGACAAAATTTCTTGCAGTGCGTAAACCGCTATTTTAAGTGAGTTATCATGACAACCCACCAAATTAAGTAAAATATTTCGGTAACTAGCCTATTGAATCTTACAAGGATCTAGAATTTCGTTCTCAGGAATTAGAAAAAAAGAAACGAAAAAAGGAAGAATTTCAAGCCTCCGAATTTGCTCTCAGGGCAAGAATAACCGAAGATCTTCGTTAACACGGAATTGCTGAGGATCAAACGTTCTCGATCGATAATGTATATCTGCAAAACTTCTGTTCAAAGCCATGTCCAGTTCACAAAGCTAGTCGTAATTGATACTGCAAAGTTTTTAACTCCTTTGTTTGAATGGTGATCAATGAACGAGCAGCGAGCCTTGTTGATTAATAAGCTGCGTCACCACTTTGCTTTAGGCCAATAAGACATTTTCCCCTCTGACAGGATTGTCTGATCAAACTTCGACGAATTCAGAGTCCAATTAGTAGCAGTCTGATGTCCGACAGGAATGGTTCTCATTCTTTAGTTCTCTCGATTTGTAGGGTCAAAAAACTTATTTTTTACGATTGATTTTAAGTTAATTTTGGATGAGGTCGTTCGCCAGAGGTTTTTCCCACAATAAATCATAATTTAACATAAAGGATTAATATCCTCCGTGTTTTGATTTGCGAGTGTTTAATATTCAGCGATTGCGGCAATACTGAAAACACGAAATGATCCTCGATAAATATACGAATTAAAACGGTCTTAAAACGGGCCTTTCTAGTTGTAAACAAAGCTGGACGAAGCACAAAATCGCAGTACGTGAGCAATACTGGCTCCGTTCGGAAACGGCTCATATCAGTAGAATTCCCTCAATCAGTGGTACCCAAATGGAGGACTAGCGTAACGTTGATCAAATATCATGGTTTGTCTCAGGGAAGATGGCGTACAAAAAAGAAAAATAATAAGATAATCACTTTATTAATGAATTAACTAGATTATTTTCCTGTTGGCTTTTCTTACGTTTGTTCACTTCGCTTATCCAGTCCATGACGGTGAGCTCTTGTTCTTCGTCCAGTGAATGAGAGGTAACGGGCACCCCTAGGTCACACAAAAGGATATAAATTCTTTCTTTGACATAAAAAGCGTCGGGACTCTAGGATCACATTTTTGTGTAAGTTGAAAGTTAACCAACCTTTGCGTTTCACGAATGTTAAGTGTCCTTAAGGTAGGAAATAGATTCATGAGACTGGAACAGCAAAACTAGTGCATCTTAAATATCTCGCCAAACAAGCATTACCCCTGTGCCACAGGGAACCTCAATAGCCACAACTTACCTGAATCTCCATTTATGTTGACGGGACTGGAGGTGGAGAAAAGACTGCCTTTGATAAATAATATCACCGTCTGAATCAGCAAATAGTTCCACAGATCCATACCTTAACTGCGAAAACAAACAAAAAAGAGTTCAACACCAACACCGCGGTGTAAAGTTCATGTTGTGAAACCCCAAAGGCCATAAACTAAGTTAAACACACTTAATTTCTGCCAAAACGCGAAGAGTGTTAGCTGACCACTAGAAAACCTGAAATGCGTCTACGAGGCCTTGTTCCGCTCTATTTAAAGGCTAAAACGTCGCGTGCTTTCCTACATGATGTGGAATCCGCATGAAGTGTGATCGTCGTTTGACGCAAATCCAACGTAATCGATGCAAATTTGCGGTCACGTGCCGGCGTTAGTTTGTCATTCAGTTAAGGGCATGAAATTCTTCACAGTTTTAGCAATTTATCGATAGCTCGTGTGTGAATACTAGAGGGCATCTCGCTTAAACAAACTTTTGATAACATTGTAGCCAATTTTCGAAAAGTCAAAGATACGTGGTGTTATCTCTATAGGAAGTCACTAATTTATCACAGCTTGACAGAGACATGCCTGAAAAAGACAAATTTCCTAGAGAGGGGACGTAAGAGGCAATAGACAAGCTGGAATGGCCGCCTGAACAACTAAAGGGAAAACTTGGTCGACGCATAGCGAAATTTTAAACCAAACTACTTGCCGCAACTATCTAATGATGTGTACATTTTCATCACACACCAACTCGATTCCTCTATCTGATAACTTCTTAACCAGAGCAGGTACTTATTTCATTACTTCATTACTTTCTTATTGAGTCAATGAGACTTTTCCAGCATATCAATTTCAAGACCGATGATCTTGTCTGTTGAAATAATATGTAGCGCATGCGAACCTGAGATCTCGACTATTGAAGCTGACCTCATGAAAACACCAATAAACACCTTAATCCGGATATTTGTATAAGGGTTTTTCGATGTAGAGAGAGGCATGTTTGCTAGTGCACTCCAAATACAACAATCAAGTAACAAGCTTATAGCATCAAGATGATGCTAAAAATAGGATCAATTGAGTGACCTGTTTATGACCTTTCTAGTAAACAGAGGTAAAGTCTTCCCTCTATTTGCGATTATCATTAACGACAAAGTCACGTACGACTCTTCTTTTTTCGTTGAAGTAAGTTCCGTTGTTGGCTGCTTAGCAGCTCTAGCTCCCTCTACGTGACTTTATTTATAGCTTTCCTCTTTGTTCAGGAAAGGATGAGCCATCTCGGTGAGGCAATCAAGACACCCGATCCAACAGCTGGTGAGGAGTCACTGCGGCAATTGATAACCTCCCATGGCCGGGTGGAACGAGGCAATATAATCTGGATATAGGTGCATTTGGCTGGGTTATCAATCGATAAGGCTATTACTTTCTCAATGCAGTTGCTGGGGATTTTTACCTACGAAAATGCCTTTTAAAGTAAAGTATGAGAAAACGCCCTCAATTTTTGTGTTTATCAGGTAGCTTTTCACAGCATCTAAACGCTCAACGATGTACATATATCATCTCTATTTTCGAATGCGCCATAATACACTTAGTTTGGCGCCCAAATTTTGCATAAACAATGGTTTCCAAATGCTTTTGGGGACACTGCATATTTTCAATAACATTTGAAAACAATAGTTTATGCAAAATTTGAGGGGAAAACAAAATTAATTGTATTATGGGGCATTCGAAAATAGAGAGTAGAAGAAATACAAATGACTTTCAATAATTTGATTCAATGTGAAATGCTTTTTTTTTAAACAGCGGACGAGATGTAGTCTGATATCTGTCTGAGGAAGTAGTTGACTGAAATCATGGTTAGCGCGCCTCGATTTATGGGTGCACGCGGGAGGTTGCTAAGCACGAGAAGCGTAAGAGTCGCACTCGGCTATCGAACACTAACTATGAACCAATTGTTTTATAACATTGGCACATCATTTTATCAAATTTTAGTTTCTCCAAACCAGTTGAAAGCTTACAAACGTGCTTTTCGATGGGTTCGTTACGTCGCGTCGATGTCACTCACGTTCACTCGTTTATAAATGCTCAATTTTTAAAAAAATCACAGGAGTCAAAATGCCTTTATGGACGCAAAGATACTGAGTCAAACCATTTTGACAAACAACCAAACCATCACTTAATAATCAATTTCAGAAAATTAAGCTAAATTGAAGCATTTCATAAATAAATCAGTTAAATCAATGACCGTCGCTGGAGTTTGCCGAGTTTGACTGATTGCGATGTAAACATTTTCAACTGTGCAATTGTTGAAGAGGGATCCAACGAAGCTGCTGCAACTATTCTGTTGTCTGGAGGGTGTTAACGAGTTGTTTTTTTGAATACTTTATGGCTGGGCTTGGAAGATTAAGACTTCCAGCTGATAAGCTTTTGGAGACAACACTGAGAACTTCGCTGCGGTTGCAGAGTTGAGATGATGAATTTTTACAGCCCGTGTTTGTGAAATAGAGTTAGAATTTATTTCGTGAGTTATATTTACCATGAAATAGAATATTTACCTTTGAATGTTCCCACAGATCAGTTATAGCACTCTTCGTTTTTTAAGAATGCCTTCCGATCTCAATAATTTCATTCAGTTCTCTTTCCAGTTTCCGGGCACAAAAACTCCAATCCCATAGCAAACGTCTGTAGCTCTTCTGCTTTTTTTTCTTTTGGTATGTCTATAAAATTTTCCCTTTTCTCTATTTTTTCGGGCGAACTTTATATATTTGATTATGGTCAGGAGCTCATAAAGAAAAAAATTGAAAAATTAACGTCATCAGCGTGCGTCCATAAGATTATGGAGCACGCTAATGACGTAGGCAAATTGCTTAGCTGAGATTGGGTGACTTTACTAGCTATGAATTAAGACTCAGTTGTAACATGTGGAGGAGGAATAGATATGTATTCGCTGTAAATTCGGAATGTTTCCTTATAGGTGGTTTGCAAACTAATCTCTAGGGAGTAAGATACCAATGCTGCAATGTACAATTGCTGGTGGACGAACAGAAGGAGCAAATGAAAGATCGTTTGTTGTCGTCCACCAACATGACGGCGATGACGTAACGTGAAAACCACGTAAAGGTTGATCATAACTCAGTGAGTTGGGACAGTGTAAAAGGCTCTTAAATGAACTCAGTCGCTGTTGCAGTATGGAAATGACAATCTCGCAATCTCGAACGTCGCGACTTAAATATCCTGGACCTGCTCTTATGAATTAATAGGGAGCTTAAGCAACGACAACGGCGACGGCAACGGGAACGTCATCTCAAAATATAAAGTCGAGATATTTTAATCGCTTCGTGACTATTTCAACCTTTTTGATATGACGAGGGTGTGTTAGTTCCAAAAAAAAAAAAAAAAAATGACACGGCACTAAATTTAGGGGAGAAAATGAAAATTTATCCTCAAGTGCAGAAGTCCTTGACAATTTGGCTATTTCACGTTGTAGTCTTGCTGACGACGGCAAAGAAATGGACAAAAGTGAAAAACGCACGGGCAGAGCGTGCAAAGCTATTGTTTTTTCCCACTAAATATCAGTGTAAATATGCAAATTTGTGCGTTCTTGTAGCCGGCTCCCTAATGAAAGCATTTCAGAGTATAAGAAGCAAGCTTGCCACGCACTTATGTGAGCCCTCACGACGTTTCAGGTTTATTATGAAACTTTCTTATTGTGTCGCTGATCATGCGCACAAAACAAGTTGGAATTCATCAAAGGTGTAATCTTTGGGAACTTTAGCCTAACACATTTTGCACAATGAGGTCATCAAGAAAGCCTTTTATAGCAATTAACTCCGTGATGTCAATTAATTGAAGTTTACAGATGTTTCGACAATTAATTGCTTTTCCTTTAATGTATCGAAAGACCCCTTGTTTTGTTTAGGATTTAACTTATTGCAAAATGGAAAAGTTGGCAAAGCTTAAAACTTTGGACCGAAAACTAGAGAGGAAGACAGAATAACTTGTCTTATTATTGTCCAATGAGGGATCATTAACTATGGCATCAGAGCGAGACAAACTGAACCTACACGAAGGTTTTGTCCCGAAGGCGTAAACAACGGGAGTGATTTAGTTTCAAAGACCTTGAAAATCAACTCACAATTTAATAGTTAGCGGGTTTATTCTTAGTCTTAGAAAGTACGAGGCGTGATTCTTCCCGGATCCTACTGGGCGTGGTTTCAACTTTTGCACGACTAGGAACATTGAATCGATAGGCACTCTTACAATAAACTTCGTTTCAGCCTAAATTAAAACCGTAAGGAGAACTCTTCCAACACAGTTCATTTATCACTTTTGCGGCGTTTGCATCGAAAAAACAATTTTTACTTACAACAAGATCAATACCATTCCCTAATTGATCTCCATTTGAATGGCATACTTCTAAATATGTTGCTTCCTGATTAAACGAATTTTCTCCCGTTAAATTATTAGAAGATACAATTCAAATGAGCTCCATTCGAAGTACATTCTAGTAAAAACTCAGAAACCGAGAGATCAACCGTAATTAATGCTGATAGCAGGCTATGAGGTCTTGCATAACATTATGACAGCAGAGTTTTAAGTGGCATCCTGAAAATCCAATATAGCGAATTACCTTAACAGCACTAACAAGGTGGAAAGACGTTAGGCCTGCGCAAAACTGCAATGCAACTTTACATGGTAAATTAATTAATGTGACAGTATTGAAGCACGTATCGCTATTTTATGGACTATGTTTCCTGAAAAAAAAAACTTTAAAATGGTAGCAGTTTTACAAGCCAAGTGCATTCACCTAAATAGTCAAACTCGGGAACTGGGCTACCAATTGCGGACTATATAAACTAGGGGAACCGAAGAAAATTTGAAATGTCTTTGGATGGGTTGTAATTGCATGGAAAATGGAGACCGTTTGAAGGAGCACGCTACTGACTTTAAAGAACTTGTTTTATTCTAAGCGTCCCAAATTCCTTACTGGCACTCTTCCATAATAATGCATAAAAGAATTATGAAATTGCTTGATAAATTCAATGGCTGAGACAAAACTCAATATATTTCGGTCAACTTAGCTTAATTTCTATAGATTAAGACTCACCTTATACAACAGCTTACAAGATCAATTACGGGAAAGTCAGTACACCGACAAGACACGGAAGAAGACCTTTGACGACGGCTCCAAAAGAATCTTTGCTTCTTTAACGGTTGTTATCATTTGAATTTGCAAACTGTTCAGGATTTCACGGCAAAGCGTTTTCCCTCAAGTAACGGTGCACAAATGTACAAATTATGTACGTTGTTTGTAATTCTCAAAGCGCTTTCCGTCTCCTACGACGTTAGAGAAAATTAATGCAACCCGATGAGCGAATCATAAACATGAGACACGCGTTATGACGTGCGACCAATATCTTAATTGTCTACAGTACTTTGAAGCCTTTAATATTTGCCCACCTCTTGGTGAGAGGCTCGCAAAGATGGTATGATACGTCAGGAAATATCGAAACTAAACTCAACGATGTTTGAAGTCTTTTAAATTTCTTTCATGAAATAGACACAGAGAAGCCGAAAACTATGGGCTTCTCGCTGAAAAGAGGATGAGATTGCATCTTCACTGCAAGTGCCATTTAAGAATTGCGTTATTGATCAATGCCAATTGTCAAGTACTCTCTGATTTACGATGTAAAGGACTTATTGTAAGTTACGCCACAGCTAGCATGAAAGCTATGAATTAGTTTACAATTCTTTTGGTTAAGTTGGGGGTGTCAGAAGTGTATATAGTGTGCTCGCATAATATTGTCACCGCGGTAGAAGATCGCTCCAAGCTCTGTTGCCTGTGTAAGTTCGGATTTCGCGCCGAGTGTTTCCCGCCAAAACGAAGCGGGCTGCCAGAGCAGAGACTGAACTTATCGAGCGCAGCGCGGACTCACAGTAAAGCGAATGGTACTGGCAAAAATTTACCCAATAAATCCACTCGACAGCAATGAGATTATCGCAAAAGCTAAGAATGAGATAAATTTCAGGAGTCATAATTGCTGTAAATCTATTTCACGATAACATTTGAATGCGAACAAACGGTACAATACAATAATTGTTCCGGGCTCACGCTATTGTGTTCAACGCTTCAAAAGATATAGCTGTGCCACTAAAATAACATATTAGATGACTCCAAGAGCTGCACATTATTTTGCCATATCAGAAGCACGCCAAAACTGTCACTTAAAACAGGAAATCGTGGTCACAAAGATTTCATTGATAGTCGTAATTTTAAGTAAGCTCAATGGAGTTTCGGGGTTCAATATTATATTTATAACACACCGGGGAGTTCATATTGGACATGCATTATATTTTAGGTCGATCATATGTCACGGATAGTGGCTGCTACATTTTCAACGTGTTAATAAGATTTTCAATTCTTTTATTAGCATTTTGGGTGTTAGTTAATAGGCGGCAAGAACAAAACGAATGCCAAGCAAAATCCGCTTATTTCGCCAATCAAACGAGGGATACTCGCGTCAATTATCGAGAGTTTACTGCTCCACCACGCTTTAGAATTGCCTGTGCTTGCCGTTTCTGCGTCGATATGGTCTTATCTAATGTCATCGCAGCAGGAAACTTGGCTCAAACCGCGGACAGAAAGATCCTCTTGTTTTTCAAAGCACCGGATTTGAACGATTGGAGCAGGCTTCCGCTCAGCAAATTGATAGCGAACAAATAAGCAAAAACAAAAGTATTCCACTCAAAGGAGATCTTTTTCTCTGCCAAGCCGGGTGTAACTGAAACAAAGCCGATTATTAGAGTTTGGCCCTGCCTTTCGATGACAACGATAGTGCTTTAGCGACGACAGACAAAAGCACACGAGGCAAAAGGGACGTTTGGCGAGTAACGAGCAAAAAAAAAATGACTTTCTAAATTTTGCCATCATTTGACCAAATTAGAGCTCAAATCCCATTTAAAATATCTTCAATAAAATTGACACAGGGCTCAAACAGGATCCTGACTACCACTGATATTCTGTACACTTCTTCCATGCAACATACGTTAATAATAGCTTATGTTACTACGAGGTGAGCTTTTCAAAGGACAATGCATTTTGTACTGTACAATCGAATTGCATTGTGAGACAATATTTTGCCGGCAGATACTCGAAGTCAGTCGAAATATAAAAGAAGACGTTTTGTCTTATCTAAATACATACCATACAATTGTAAGGCGTTGCAACCTTCTCCCTAAAACGCAAATGAAGATACGTAACGCAAGATAGCACAAGCAGAGAATATTGTGCTCAGTTGAAAGCATACACTTCAAATACAGTCAGTCCCCAAATGCTGCAAACGGAAACGAGCAGTAACAACTGAATTCGGCGTTTTGTTGTCAGGTTAGGATTGCATGACATGACATTTGTGTTGCATTAATTTGAAATGAGGAGGTGTGGCTTAATATAGCATATTATTGGTACTATGTTATCAATTAAGGCACAAAGCCAACCACGTAAGCTACACTTTCTTTCCAAAATGCACAAGATATAGCTGCTTTACCACGTGATCAAAGAACTATGCATTGAAAGCAATAGCCATTTTTGTTTGGCTTTGAGTCGATCGAATCAACGCGAACATCCGTAAACTATTCGTCAAACATTAACAACTCATCGGTTTTGAAGTAAAAAGCACCAAGGTAGATTCTTCTGAAACACTTCTTCGTATCATTATTATTAACACCAGCTGGGTGATAAAAAGGTCACAAAAGAGGTTAATTTTCCACTTGGTTATGGATGGCACGTAGCTGCAAAAAAATTGGATGAAATGGAATAAAGGCCACAAAAATCTCCACTGGGCCACACAAAATTGATTTTAGACCTGAGAGTCCTGAGTCCCATCATCGGGAATGAATGATTGTTAATTTATTAATTCCTTGATTTTTTTTTATGGAGCGTTCCAATGTTTAATATAAAAATAACTCCCCGTTCTGAGTTTGTGTAATACAAACGTGACTTTTTAACGTGAGATAATACACGTGCGGGTGTACGATTTGTTTTGGCTAAGTACTGAGCTTTCAGTTTTTAATTTTGTATAACAGAAAGTGGAACTAGCATGCATTTCGAGCGTCTTCAGTACAGTCAGTCCAGACTTTTACAGTGTGCAAAGGTGTTCCATTTCGATTATCTAGGGATTTAATTGGACTTCCCTTTAATGCCATGGACTTTAATCCTTATGTCAGATTATATTTTCACATTGATCTGAAGTAATTCACTTAGCCAGCGAACCGGAATCGTGTGCCTTCTCAAAAGCTTCCGCGAGCCACTTTAAACTTAGCCACCTCGCAGCCCGTGAAGAGATTATTTTTAGAAGCCTCATGCAAATTAAACTTTGTGGTAATCTTTTGTTCACATCTAGTTGGACTGCGTGAAAATTTGCAATAAGCAAAAACAGCTCTGAAAGGGTCAATCTACCCACGCTGAGATCTGCCAAATAAAATAGTTAATAGGATGAGCTCAAGATAAGCAGCCGTTTCATGTGATTGCTGTGACCTTGGCTCATCCTGTCGGAAATTTAATCACATTGGCGCCCTTCATGAAATATTTCAGCTCCAAAATCCACACGACTCTAGATTCAGAGAACAGCTATCTTAGGCAAGCGTAGAGCCATCCATTCATTCCCTCTCAATAAATAGTTCTTTCCTTTTCCTGTACAGCCTTGCGTTTAAGCGCTAAACGATTACAGTTAAAATTAGCGAAACAATATCCCATTTCATTTACCCTGATGTTAAACTGATAAACTTTAAAACAGTTCGTAACATTATATAAACCTTATGATTAAAGAACTATGGCAATGCCAAAGTTTACTTGAGTAGGGCCCCCTTACACTTTCTTGAAAACTCCAAGGTAAATTGTGCAAAAGCTATTCATAGTCCTCCCCTTTCCTATGCTTATCTCAGCGCCAATTATCGACAGTTTATTAGAATTGCCACTATTCAGAATTCATGAAAAACCGCACTTCCTATGCGGCATGTTACTGAAAACATTTCATAAGGTCTGTTCCTTGCCTAGTGCATTGTATCTGGTGCCGGTGAACGTTTAACGCTCAAGCACTTTGGGTTCGGTGAGTGGGGCTTATACGCCAAAAAAAAAAAAAGAAAAAAACAAAGATCAAAAAGCCAAAAAAAGTGAGTTTTCTTTTCATAGCTGACAGATAAATAGCACAGTTGACGGGAACAGAGTAATCATTATATTGGCATCATATAGGGATAGAAAGTAATTTTCTTTCTGTCATCGTTGTTTATTTACTCCCTCGTATTACTGAATGATCCTTGTGGGTGTCATAGTGGATACAAGCTGCGATGGCCGGAATTTCAGTCGGGGTGGAGTTAACATTCATATGTCTAGCTCGTTATAGCTCATCCACTCATAGGTTCTTGGATTTCCCTTATCCTCAGGTCACCATGAGACATTTCAAGGATCTTCAAGATCTCTCTCCCTCTGGTCACAGTGTAGGATTATGAGTTACCTAATACATGTAAAATGATATTAGAGGTTCCTTTTTTGTCTGTGGGGTAATAACTCAAGCGGAAAAAGGTTGACAAGAAGAGACATTTCCTGAATTGAACTAGTTTTGCCACTAAAACACAAATTTCTTATCAGGAAGCGTTTATCTTGGGTTATCTTGCGGGGGGTTTGAAAAAACAGATCTAGAAAAGTAAAGCAGACATTATTTTCAAAGACTATCACACTCCCTATAAAATATGCCATATCTTTACTTGACATTCACATGTATAACATTCTGTGTGACCGATAAATCAGTATCTGCCTAGTGTAAACATATCGTGACGCAAACAATTACAGTTGAATTCTTCCAAAGTTGCTGAAGAGCTCATTACTGACCACTCTCGAATTCCTCAGTTGTTACATAACCATGAATACCGCCTTCTGTATTGAATATTTTGCAGGATGCAACTGGTCGCAGCGTTGTTCCCTACTTCTAACCCAATGCAATGTGACCTTTTTTTTCGATAAACTGGTAAAAATTTGGACAGTCTCTTTCTTATATTTTCTGTGTAGTGGGGCTTGTACTAATAACTGGCCCTCGTTTCTATTTCTGTTTTGTCCACATAAGAAAACTGGCACGGTTGAGGTGTATTTTTCGACTCATATTACAACACACACACATTAAAAACATTGCATGTTTGACACGGGTAGTGCACACTCCAAGCACTCGATCGGATTCGTGACTTTGGCCACGTTAACAAGCTTAAGAATTCTCAAGAGAAACAGGAAAAAAACAAAAGCTTGTTGACATCTGCATGGCACCCTCAAAATAACATGGTGGACATGTTCTCGGAAAGGAAATACCAGCCTGGTGGTTAATGTGTGATACTGTACTCAAATTGTAGGTGATGTCCATTCTTTCAAGGATAAAAATTTAGTTTTAGCATAGTTCATGCATTGAAGTGATTATCATGGAAACTCGACAAGTCTTTTTGTTTCATGTTTTTGTCGGTATTTTTGGCCTTGGCGGTGCACAAAACACTCCTTCATTTTTACGAGAAGATAACCAATCAAATTTCGGACTAAATTATGAGCAACAAATTTGCAAACCCGTGCGAAGTGAAAAGAAAAGATTGTGCATTGTCACGGTCAATTCAACATCGATTGCGACAACATTCTTCTCTCTTTTGAAGGTTTTAAGCCAAAAGTTCCATAACCAGTACCTCGGTTTTATAAAACAAACTCGTAGTTATATTTTAGCAGCCTTGTGGGAAAAACAATGCTGGCGCCGAGTCGAACATCAACAAATCATCTGATATAAATGGCGTGTCAAAGAAGGCTAACGAACCTATGCAAGAATCTTTTTTTCCAATTCGAGAACTTCGAAATTAGTGTCTTTCCGTCTGAATCCTTATTACTACTATTATTAATTTACTGAAAAGAGTTTAGCTTCTAGCCCTTGCCTGTCTATACAGTATTTCTATTTTCGTGACAATGGCCCTCCGGTTTCCGTCGATGACTATTCAGCTCGGGAAAATACAAACACAGGAAGAACCGTAGACTTAAGAGAAGGAGCTTTCGGAATCCTCATGAGAGAATTTAGCATTCTAAATATGTATGTCATTTATTTATTTATTTTAAAGCAACAACAAGCTGACCCGACGTCCAAACAGTTGTCCAAACAAGGAAAGTGCAGGATATCGCAATGGATGAAACCTAAGACGTAAAATACAACTTAGTTGTCGGTCGAAATGAAATACTCAAATATGTGTTATAAATAACACATAAAAATTTCTAGGATAAGTGCTCCATTGAGAACCTGTCATAACAGACTGGTCAGGGGCAGGGTAAAAAATATCAATAGGTGCTCTTTACTTAAGTTTAGTACATTACAATGTCTAAATTGAAAAATTCCGTGAAATGGAAAGGAAATGTTGACAGTAATTTCACTTTCAGCCATTCGTTTCAAACATACGATTAAAATTGTATAATTGTAAGTTGCTACGGTAAATCAGTGTCGGGCTATCAGTGAAGACAAAAACAACTGTTTTAGCTGACTTCCTGATTATACAATGTGCCACTTGCGATCTTCGCTGGTGGTTTGTTAATGTTTTTCAATTGTCCCCGAGAGTTTTCTTTTTAAATAACTTCCCTGCTTTCATCGAAAATTCTTGCGTGATTGCCAAATGCGGTTCTATAACCCTCAATTGGTAAAAAAAATAGATTTCAAACCCACTAAACGAAGGAACAACAGCTCTACAACCGTTGTTATATATCTTCAAGTACTTTTAATTTGTGAGCGGTAGTTTTCATAAAACCATTTTGCATTTTTTTTTCCTAAGGGATTGTTTTCAACTACAAAGTCATATATAATTCAAATTGGAGGTATTACCTCTGGGCGAGTGACAAGTAGCCTGAGTCAGTATGGTCAAGGAACAGCTATAAATCATTCGACTGGATTGAAAGGTTTTTTGTGCAGCTGGGTCCTGCCTAGATTTTAAGGGCCCTAGAAACAAGAAGTTGTAAGAGGTGCTTAAGATGTTCGCATTCTTTCAGTAATTTGTAAACCCAGGAGCTCATCAATTTAGGAGCAGTCGTGATTCAGTTGGCTAGTGCGCGGCTTTCGAAGCGAGAGGTCCCCGGTTCGATCCACAGTGACGTAAACGTCTGTTTCGACTTTCCTCCGATCCGTGTAGCTATAGCTTTAAACATCCGTAAAACGGAGCACTGACAGAGGGAGGGGGGTAAAAGCGCACCGTCGGCTTCCATTGATACCAATTTCGTAAGTGAAGGAACTACTGACGTTAAATAAAAGTGACCTTACTTTACCTTTACTTTACTCCTGTCGAAACTTTGAGAAAATTTATTGTACGGAAGAGAGTGTTTTACAGGGGAAATAAAACACTCGTTGCGACCCCGAGTGGCGTATTACCAGTGGTTATATTGAGCAACGGCAGGAGTCCTGCCTAGATTTTAAGGGCCCTAGAAACAAAAAGTTATAAGAGGTGCTTAAGACGTTCACATTCTTTCAGTAATTTGTAAACCCAGGAGCGGGCTCCTGGCGACGGCAAGGCTTGCATGAATAGATTCGACCGGAAGAATTTCGAGCATGCAGAATAAGCAATTTTTGAGGCGAGCATTCTGCCGGCAGAATAGCTAAAGCATTTTTGAGCAGAATTTTGAGGCCTTTCGCCTTGGCCAAAATACACCCAGTACGGAAGTGTTTTCCAAAAAAATTCATGTTCTACTATAAATCTTTTTTTCTTCTTCAAATATGTTCTTTATTTTGACTGTTCTTAGCAAATACCTGACAAAAAAAATCGAGGGTCACCTTGCTCGTTTGAGAGAAAAGAAGCAGTTACTTCGCTATCGGGCTTAGTTTGAGGGAAATCTCTTTCGTTTTGTACGCGCACGTGCTCATGTGCGCGCGCTAATGAAGCGAAAATCGTGCGCAATAGAGATGCGCAATGCAATACTAAGGAATTAGACGAATTACAATTTTGCTACGCATAATGAATGTCTAATTAGTTTTTACGGATTAGGCCCAGGCTCTCTTCTATATTTGCGAATGTAAATACGGCCCCGCCAAAGGGACGCAAATGTTTCCGGATGCCGAGCAGAATTCGTGCAGAATAAGGGTGTCCGAGCAGAGTAAGTGATTTTTACGAGCGCTGCCAGCAGGCAGAACAAGCCATTTTACGAGCAGAATTTATCCAAGGCCCATAAAGGTCGGACGAGAATATTTTATCTTAATTGTGAAATGAAACAATAGATTGTGATTGCCATGTTAATCACGTAGGCGTGAAATTTGGAAATATTTGGCACTGATTTTAGCGATCATTTTCATAGAGCTTTGGCAGTAGAAACAAGGCTGGTTGGTTTGGCTCTGCAAAGAGTAAGCGAAAGAAGAGACCAGTCTAGTGTTGGAAGCCACTCCGAAAGCAACACTATACAACACTAAATGGGGAAGAAAAGTCTTCGAGGAATGGCAGCAGCGACGGCAAAATAAATGAGCAATATCAGGAGTTGTTGAAGTAGTCGGTCTAAAATGCGGAGATGTTCAAGATCTGACCGTTTCAGTGAAGCATATGTCACCAAATGTGCTAAACGTTTGATTGAGCAAATTCTTTCGTAAAGTGGCCAAGTAAAATGCAGGGCGTTATCCGCCCAATTCGCTTTATTTGTTAATTTGTACTTTTAACTGTCATTTGCGTGAGCCGGGGGGAGAGGATGCGTTCACTCGTGAGACATTGTTCTTGTCTTGCCACTCGCTATGTGTCAGAGGACTAGCGCTGGAACGAGTTAAAACAGGAAAGAGGAAGATCAACTAGCCTGTGTAGATGGCGGTATTTTTGGCGCCAGAGGCAAATTAACGAGCGACGAAGCCATGCGGAGAATGGGGAACGGTTTACAGCTCCCCGCTCCAGTCTCCTCGCGAACAATACATCCAGCTACGCGGGCTAGTGATCAAGTAAATCAAACGCTGCTCTGCTGTCAAACGACGGCCTTGTCTTAGTGACGGTGATTCTTATAAAGCGCTCGCTGACAAAAGATATCCGCTCTGCAAGCTGAGCAATATTGTATCGGCCAAATAAACTAAACTCCGCCAGACAATTGTCTTTGAGCATTTAAAGCAAGGTGAACATCACGTCACGCATGCGCACAACCGCAAGGGGTAAAGAAATTATGCCTTTCGCACATTTCGATGCGCGAACAGGGCAAGAATAAAGCCCATATTGAGCGACAGGAATGAGATTTCTTTTTCAATTTCAAGAACAGTGACAGGTTTAAGGTAATTCCTTAGTATTGCATTGCGCATTCCTACTGCGCACGATTTTCGCCTCATTAGCGTGCGCACATGAGCACGTGCGCGTACAAAACGTAAGAGATTTCCCTCAAACTAATCCCGATAGCGAAAACACTGCTGCTTTTCTCTCAAACGAGCACAGTGACCCCCGATTTTTTTTTTTCAAGTATTTGCTAAGAACAGTCTAATAAAGAACATCTTTGAAGAAGAAAAAAAGTTTGATAGTAGAACATGAATTTTTTTTGAAAAACAGTTCCGTACTGGGTGTATTTTACCCAAGGCGAGAACTTCAAGCTAACCACGGCACTGTCCCAAAAATGGTGCACTATTCCCACAACCAGGCAATCAAAAACGGCGTAAATGAAGCAACACTGCTTATGTGAATAAAAGAAGCTTTATTTTCAAAATAAAATTTTGTGTCTTTGAAGTAACCAAGACTTAATTCTGTATGAAGGTGATTCGAATTTTTAACCCGCAAACAGTAAAAATACCCCATTTTAAGAGCCTGCTGACGCGTAAACAAGCACGGTGACCCCATTTTTTTATTGCATTTTTTTAATGTTCATATCATGAATGTTAATTGTGCCAAGTTTCCAAAAAAGTTTGATAGTAGAACAATTTCAAGGGAATTACCTTAAAGAAAAAGGATGGAGAATGAAGGGGTTTAATATTTGTCATATATTCACTAAAGTGACGATTGCTGCTAGGCACTAGTCTTAAGCAGCAAGATTCTGGCTAACTGAAGCCGAAAGAAGTCATTAAGCACATTAGGGAATTCAGTGGGATTATGGGTTATTCCGTCGCAGTTCAAACGCCTTAGAGCCGTGATAGGTTTCGATTTCAACTTACTTCGGCCCATTACTTCATTAATTCCAGCCCAAGTTTTCTTCATATTGTTAATATTATTCGAAAAATAGGTAGAATAGTACAGTTTGTTACTTTGGTGGGTAAGAGCTGCCTTGTCTTGGAAGTGACCAGAGTACGTGTTGTTGGTGCTGACCAAAAGAAAAGCGGTCTCTGGGGACGAGATGGATAAAATGGATATCACAGAATGGAACGAATATGCACAAATGCAACCTCACTCTCTAACGCTGGCATTTTCCTTCCTGATCATGCCTTGCGGCAAAGATTAGGCTTAGCTACATAATTCCCGAATAATTGTCGAAAATTCTTTCCGGAATTTCCCAAACACAAGCTCTAAAATTCTTTTAGAAATGTCTAAAATTCTCCAAAAACTCTCTAAAATTCCCACAAATTCTCATAAATTTCGTTTCTTATAGTGCAAAGTCTGCCATATTTGCTATCAAGCAAAGATCCGGATTCCGAAACTGCGGTGAGAAACCGCTGCTTAGATGCACTGTAAGACCCCCTTTGGTGAATAGCCGCTGATAAGGAATGAATATGAACGGACTGACCCCTCTCCTGGTAGGTTGGAATGCAGAAAAACCCGTTTTGTCAACGTTTTTGCCTGTGAAAAGTTTCCAACATGTCGGGAGAAAGTTCAAATTGCTCTAAAATTCTCGAAATTGTCATTTTTTTTGCCCTACAATTCCCGAGAGTTTCTAAAATTCTTTTTGATGTCTAAAATTCCCAAAAAGATTCATAAGTTTGCTTTTCAATCTGGAAGGGAAACCATCCAAGTCCAACTTGTCAACCGCTTACACTTGTAGCGAACGGTACAATATTTATCAATGATTAGGGCATCAGTTAGCGCAAAGAAAGTCCTTCGCACTTGTTCAGTTATTTTATGAATCTCATCACGGCTGGTCTGGTTAATTCTGGTAGACAAAGGTTAACTGAAATTCCTTTTCTCACTGTGCAACGAGTTTACATGCTATCACTGATATACAGTTTTCGTGGTTACCCCGTTTTCCTTACTGGTCTGGAAAAAGATCTTCTTTAAAAAACACGTTACTACACCACTTCTTCAATTTATTCCATTTCGCAAAATATACATGCACTTTGTTTTGACTGTTTTGAGTTTTACCGCGCAATGCAAGAAAACGTTTCAACTCGGATATTGTGCGCTTTACAACGTCATACCACAACCGTAAGAGAACTTTTGTGTCGGTCCCAGTATTACGCCGTAGTTTGCGGGTTCTTTAAATTCCCATATAGCTTAGGAACAAGGGCTGTATAGTCCTTATCCGAGAAGACTTCGTTGAGAGATCATCACCGAGTTCTCTTGATATTAAGCAGCTGCAAATAATTCAGGAGTTTCATTCGGAAGTTGCAAAGGATTCAGCCTGGATATTTTTCATTTCATTTTATTCCGCAGATCAAACATGCGAAACTTCATCTATTGTAATTGAATCAATTAGATTTACGACAGTCTAACCATTTGCAGTTGTAATTACGGAGACAGCTCTTTCAGCGTGTTTTTCCGCCGGGAGTTGAATCCCAAACGTCCTGTATGTAGTCCTATTCTCAACAAGCTGAGCCCTGAACAGCTTGTCCTTGCTGCTATGGTGTTAATAACAACGGCAAAATGATAAAAGCGCGCTTTTTAAACTTTTATAGCCTCCTACGCATTCGTTTTTAAGGAGTGACATCATGCCTAATAGCTACCGATGAACTCGTTTCTTTTTTAACATCGATGTACTTCGACTTGATTATCATAATATTCCTCAATTCAGCCGGCGAAAGAACTTGAAATACTTTCGAATCACACAAACTCATATAGAGGTAATATTCAACTCCTTCCTTCTAATAAAGGGTTTTAACTGAAGAAGAGAGCGAACTGCGATAATGAGGATGAGAAAGGAATCGAAATGATAGAATGCGAACAGAAATTCAGTTTAGAAAAAGACGTTTTCAAACTACGTGTACGAGACAAGCGCTATGCAGCGGGAAGAGTGACCCACAGACAAGTGAGTTGAACCTTACTGGGTATTAACGAACTGGCCCAGGTTGTTCGAAGCATGGTTACCGCCAACCAGCGTTAAAGGAATGATTTCCGTACAGGTCCCTACTTCATTATGCATGCAGAATAAATTAATTACTCATTCGCGCTATTGTTTTGTAGAACAAAACGTATACCCAAGAGAACCGAATATATACATGGGTAATTTGTACTTACGGGATGAATAAAAACGGATCTCATTTTTCCTCTCCCTCCCTCTCTCTCTTCTTTCCCTTCATCGCCCACACCGTTACTCGTTTTTGTCCCAGCTTTCCCCTTTCCATCTCTTAGTCTTGTTCTTATTTCCAGATCCCGCTCGGCTTTTTCTGCCATTTTATCCCATGATATGTCACTCGCAGCTTGCCTTGAACTCCGACCCACTGTAAACCTCTGGATTACTTGTCCCTGTTCTTTGCCACTGAGCGAACGTGTCAAGTTGCTAATTCACACCTTGAAAATGATATTTATTTTGAATTCTGGCTGACTATTTACATAACAATGATACGTAATTATATACACGTGCCGCGCCGAGCACCTACAATCGAACTTACACTTGTAGGTTACCGTTAAGAGATCCCTGTTTTACTACTCTTGAAACAACCCATCCCTTTAATAATGCTAACCGTAACCCTAATTACGACTAAAGGCACTGTTTAGGCTTAAGGTTAGTCCATGTGATAGTTTTAGGTTTTCCAGTATTGCTGTGAACTGTGACCTGCTTTTCTTCATGCCCCGTGCGTGCGGCACACTTATAAGTTCATTGCGTGGAAGAGTATACCACGCTTAAAGTCTGATTGGTGCATCTTTCATGGGAAACTTTCATGCACGAGTTCATTGCAATTAAAATCGTTTCATATTTCCCTTCTTTTGAAGCAAACTTGTGTCTTCGTAATAATCAAGATGGCTACCGAAGTAAAAGGGTCACAGCAATGGGAGATTTGATCATTTGGAAATTGTCCCTGCTTTATAGCCTTTCCAGAGTTGTGCATAGAGTGGTGCAAAGAAAACAATTTACTTTCGTCTTCCGTGTCCAAAACCTGTGTGAAAACGCAGTCAGTTGGCAAAGACAAAGTGCCGCATCGGGAGATGGATCTGTTTCGTGATGCTCAAGAAAAAAACTGCAATGGATAGCCTTCAATCCGCCAGAACACATATTAATTTTCTGACCGTAAACTTTCCTTGAAAAAATATTAGCCCTAGCTACCTGTGGCCGGAAAGTTTACAACTGCCTACAAGACAAGGGCTAACATCATCTCACCGCAGTTAACGATCGTCTAAACTTCGTCGATCCAGACAAACGCCGAGCCCACAGCAGGGCATTGAAAAGACATGATGGGGAGTGAAACGAAGTATGCCTCGTACGGGAACATCCGTGGATCTCTACCAAAGCTATTTACTTGGAAGTATCATTGAGCATATTGCCGATCTCTACAAAGAGCGATAAATCGCAAAATCCCTCTAAATGCACCGTTCGTGATCCCAAATATAGGAAAGGAAGAAAATATACACTTTGCAGTGTCTCGGCGAATTTTTAAGCAGACAGGAAGAACAATTTCACGATGAAAAGAGCAGGTAGCCATTAAATTTCTTATGACAGTACTTTTATTTGGTTTGTTTGTTATGTTTGCGAATCTGAACCCTATGACAACGATTGCTTGAAACTCCACTTGTTACGCTTATTCTAAAACTGAAAAATGGGTAAAATTGCAGGAAAAGTACCGAAATTGCAGGAAAAACTGTTCGATTTTCCGTATTTCAGACAGAAGTTCGACCGACTTTTTTTAAGTCTATATAGACTTAGAAAAAAAACGTTTAAAAAGAAAGAACAAAGCGCCATAGTCCCAAAGGACGCTTATTGTTATCGCTATTGTTTTCTTGAAACAAAGGAGTGTATGCATAATGAAGTAGGGACCTGTGCGGAAATCTTGCCTCGTTAAATACTATGGAAACCTCTAGGTTTTGTTAGCGCTAACCAGGCTTTGAATGTTTTTTATTTGAATGTTTTTTTTTTCGGTGAGACTGGTAGTTACTCGGAGCTAGTGGCATCGTTTTGGAAGGCGGAAAGGAATTTATTGAGTCCACGTGCAGAGTGAATGTTAGCGAATCTGCCGATCACAGTAAAAGCTCACGCGAAAAAAATAAATTTACAAATACTTAAAAGAATTTTCAAGCTTACCTGGGTTGAAAATGCGTGGTGTTGAGTAGGACTTGTCTTCCCCCTTGTTTTGTTTCAAGTGAAAGAAGAGGCGACTACCTATCGCCGCCGTGAACACAGACAGCGCAGAGAGATTCACTGCCAAACCGGCGCCGGTTCCAACGTTTGCTTGCCTAAGCTTGTCGGCTAATCGTGAATTCATTAGAAGGCCCGTTCGTTCCATTGTACTTTTCGTCTTAGTCGAGTAAACCTTTTCAGGATGTGCGAAGAATTGGGAACAAAAGGCTTAATTAAGTTCAAGTGATAAACAAATATTCAACACAATCAAAAAGGGTTTGCTTGAAATCGATAACTTGAGAATCAATCCTTCGGAGATTTAACTCAAAATGCTACTTTATAATGAAAAAAATGTCAATGTCAATACGTTTTCCAGGTGTTTCTTTAATTGTCAAAATTTCAATTCATAACACTGCATTTACTGTCCGTGACGAAGCAAACCCCCAAAAAATTGTTGCCTGTAATTATGACTTTTCGGCGAAATTTGTATTTCAATTCCCGAATAATGCTTTAATTGAGTCTTGAATCAATAGAAAGTTTGCTGGCGCCATTTGTCTCCGGTATAGTAATGAAATTTACTTCTTTCATAAAAGAACGGATTATATCAGTAGCGCGCGATGATCTACGTGCTGGACGGACACGTCTACTTATCGCTCACTCATTTCTCAAAGAAGAACTGTAGAAGAGAGACTAGCTTCTTTCCTGATCTCAAAGGCATAGGTTTGTGCTTCCTACACAAAACAAAAACTTTTACACATGGGGTAGGTATCACCAATCCTCAGTGGAGTCGGCACCGATTGTGTGGACCTCAGTCTGTCCAGTTTCGAGTTCGCGGTCTATGTATAAAATAGCACTTGTGCGAACTCAGAAGGTCGTCAACGGTTACACAAATTTGAACCAACCGCAACTGCGCATACAGGGAATCACGGTTATTCATAGCAATGACCGAAATAAAAGCAGTCTCAGGAGACGAGAATACGCGGATCGAAAATAATGACAGAGGATGAACTAATAATAGGCGGTTTGCAACCAATCTCTAGAGACACAGATAACAATGCTAAGAGTGTAGTGTACATTTGCTGGTGGACGAACAAAAGGAGCTAATGAGAGATCTATTGTTTTCGTCCACCAAAGTGGCGGCAATGCTGGCACAACATGAAAAACCGGCTCGCCGTACTCTCGAGTCATCTTTGTTCTAAAGGAACAACTGACAAGGTGGTTTTCGGGGAACAGTACTTGGTAAGGGTGATTGTGAATGAAAGGATCAAAGGGTTATCTCTAAAAAGTAAGGTAACGACCACATTAATAGTTGTTGACAACAATCTACTTTTGGTGGTCGAGCAAAAGTGACACAAACCCACTAACACAAATAGCGTTGATAAACTTGGTAAACCAACACATTTATAAAGACTTGACTTTTACCTAAATTTGTGGTAACCCATTGGTTTATAGGTAGGCTCTTACCGATAGTGCTAGCACTTGTTTTGGCATTATTTGGCTTCGCGAGCATTTTTTTTGAAAAGCACAATCTAACTTTATTTATGTCGTCCAAAGCCGCATTTTGCCCTCAGTTTAGTCAAAGGAGCCAAGGAGGCCTGGGGAATAGGTTTGATAGGTCAGCGGTTGCCTTCTAGAACCCAGTCCATCACTCCCGTCCCAAGATGACGTCCTCCACGTTGTCATCGAGGAACAATGGAAGTCAGCCAGCCAAGGCAGAGGTAGCTCAAGAGCGTACTCTTCCATCAACCAGTGGAGAAAATAAGAGTGGAGGGAATTGTGATGCAAAAATATAAGCATACATGATCGGATTCAACAATATCCACGAGAAGAACTATCAATCAAAGACGGGAAGTTGTTTTGTCTGGCATGCCGCGAAATAGTGTCTACAAAGAAGACTATTGTAATTACACACTTGGCTTCAAAGAAACATGGAAATGGTAAAGACAAACTGAAGAAGTCTAAGCTGAAGGATCAGACGATTATGGAGGCTTTTAGAGCGGGGGACAGGACGCAGAAAGACAGCACTCTACCCATAACTGAACGGGCCTACCGACTCGAAGTGGTCGAAGAGTTTCTGAGGGCTGGCATCCCAATTGGGAAAATCGACATGCTACGGTCCCTCTTAGAGAAGAATGGCCAACGTCTCACAGCAAGTGCTCATCTCCGGTCAGCATATATCAATTGTTTTCAAGCAGGAAGTCGAAAGGATCAAAAATGAATTGACTTTGCCTGGTCAGACTGGCATGACAAGAGATGTTTCGATGATTTTTGACGGAAGTACACGACAAGGAGAAGCAATTGCTGTGATCGTGCGTTTCCTTGACGATAATTGGTCGATTAGTCAACGTCTCGTCAGAATTGATATATGTTCTGTGACCGCGCACCGGTGGCTCAGTTGGTTGAGCACCGGACTGTCACGCGGGAGGTCGCGAGTTCAACTCCGGCCGGACCAACACTCAGGGTCTTTAAATAACTGAGGAGAAAGTGCTGCCTTTGTAACTACATCTGCAAATGGTTAGACTTTCAAGTCTTCTCGGATAAGGACGATAAGCCGGAGGTCCCGTCTCACAACCCTTCAATGTTAATAATCCTGTGGGACGTAAAAGAACCTACACACTTGTCGCTAAGAGTAGGGCACGTAGTTCCCGGTGTTGTGGTCTGTCTTCTGTAGTGTATCATGGTTGGGAGGGTAAAAAAGGGGCCACAGTAATTGGCGCAAGCTGTTGTGGCGCTCTGCCAGCTTGACTGGCAAAGTTAATAAAATAAAGTTCCAAATCAGTAAATGCCGATGATCTTGCACAAGTGCTTAATCAGCGGTGCCTATCAGTTGATAATGGAGTCAAGGCCAATTCGTTGCTCGCAGCCATGAGAGATGGTGCAAGTGTGAACCAGGCAGCGTTAGATAGGATTGCTTTTATATTTCCTAAAATGCTAAACGTTTTGTGTGTTTCTCACGTACGCTTGACAATGTTGGGAATCATCTTGTCATTCCAACTCTTCTAGAGTTCGGTAGCGTATGGATTCGCCTGTTCCGCCATAGCTACAAGGCAAAGCTGTTGTGGAAGGATCTGACTGGCCAAAGACCAAGATCATACAGTGAGACGAGATGGTGGTCAAAGCGGGAAGTCTATCAACAATTAGTATCACCCAACTAGTGGACTAATCCAAATCCTGCATTTTGATTGACTACGCTACTAGAGGGCTATTATTAATAGTCCTCGAGTAGCGAAGACACAGATAACAAGCCCTGTTATCGCCTCATGGGCTATTGCCCTGCTTCACCTCATGGGCTATTGACTATGGGCTATTGACCCGTAGCCCTTGCGGGCTACGGCTCTAATTGTTAAATATTAATGTAGTCTGGAGATATTGAGCGATTCTTGATAGACGCAGAAGCCACTGATGTCGGTCCACAGTTAATCCCTCAACTTCAAGCAATATTTTCCGATCCTGAGCGACTAATCAACCTGAAGCTCGAGCTCGCCATCACTATCGATGTTGGGAGCACTTTGTGAAAGCGACGTATTTCTTGGAAGGTGATGGCCTTCTCGTGCTCTCCTGTAATGAGAAACTCCATGCTGTTGCCCGAGCCTGCCAAGCCCCCCACTTTCCTAACGTGCATGCAGTCGCGGCAGCAATCGCCGAAGAAAATCCTGCCCAAAACGTAGCAGCCCTCGAACAGCAGGCAAAGGCATGTGTCCAACCAGCCATAGATTGGTTTCTGAGAAAGTTCAATGTCCAACTATATAACACAGTGTCAGCGTTCAAGGCTGCGAGGTGTATATGTCCGGTCAGCGTCCAGTGGCTGAAGCCAACTCAACAATCAGTAGAGGCCTTGAGAATCTTTCCTTTTCTCGATGATGATGGAATTATCAAAGGCCTAAAAGCTGAACTACCTGCTTACCTAGCTGCCACTGAAGATGTGGTTATCAACACAGAAGAGCGAAAGGTAAAATGGTGGCACGACCAAGGATCAGCTCCTTCATTGGGCATCTGCAGTGCAGAAAGTGCTGCTGGTGCAGCCATCCTCGGCTGCAGCAGAAAGGGTATTCTCTATTCTCAATTCCTCATTCAACGATCAACAAGAGCACGCCTTAGTTGACTATCTGCAAGCAAGTGTGATGATCCAAAACAACAAGCGATGATTAACTTCTAGCATGGGTAATGATGACCCAATAACAAGCGAAAACCTCAAACGTTGTATTGGACTAATGGGAAAAGAAACATTGATCGTTAAATTTTGTTGTTGAAAAATGTAACTGAAAATCTGAAAAATGTAATGTTCTATGTTTAAAAAAATCGGAAAAAAGTGAGCATTTCCATGTAACCCACGAGCACTTTTTTTAAAAAAAATAGCATTATTTTGGCACTTTTTTTTTGGCAAAAAACAAGCACTGCTTCAAGCATTTAATGCTTTTTTTACGAGCACTATCGGTAAGAGCCTATTTATAGGGTATTTTGTGCTGCCACAGCGAAAACAATTGTGTTGCGTTTGGCCACACATTGCCTCGCTTTCATTCTTAGCCTCGCTTCACATAGACCTTTTTGCAGATACGGCGGCCATTTTGATTTCTATTGTTTCGAAAGACATTATGGGATGCTCAGGGGGCAAATTAATATGTATTTGCCCCCTGGGCATCCCATAATAGCCATTTGAAACAATAGAAATCAAAATGGCCGCCGTATCTGCAAAAAGGTCTATGGGATCGCCGTCAGGCTACAAAGTTCAACACACATTTGAAATTTTTGAGGCAAGTTTTTGGTTTGGATTTTGAAAACCTTTTCCTGGTAAAGAAAATCGCCTTTTATTGTGTTCTCGAAATGAGCTGTCTTTTTTCTTTTTTTTTTAACATGCTTCGTCATAGTCTTAGGGAAGTGTATTCTACGCCTGGTTAGCCTGCGAGCGCAGACGTATTTCCGGCCGGAAATACGTCTGCGTTCGCAGGCTAACTCCTGGTAACTCCTGGCAATCCATTTACTGACGTTACATCGAACCAAATGAAGCTTGTGGTCACAAAATAAACGTTCCGAGTTACATAGCTCGGTGGCCCATTACGCCACAAATAGAATCTACCGAATTATGTAGATCGGTGCAATGAGTTGTGTCGCTCAGTGCCGGGCCAAAGCACTATTTCATTGCAGCTTGTAATTTCGGTCCAGAAAAATCTCTAGTGGCTCGATGTTAAAAGACACAAAAACTGCCCAGGCTAATTGAAGCAACACATACGGTAAATTCATTGAATATGCATTGATGTTAGTCGCGTACACAGTTCATTTAAGGATTTGATACGATTCCTATGAAAGGTGTTCAGTTGGGAGGTACCATGGCTTTGACTTAGCTTTCGGTGTACAGTAGCATATTGGCATATGTTAAATATTTCGCACTTCTCCTTAGAACATCCAGTCATTCATAGCATTAATTTTATGTTCTTTTGTTGTGGAATTATACTATGAAAACCACCGATCTGTGGAAAGGGCCCGAATTACTGAGTCACTGCCCCGCCCTCTTTCGCTTGTGAATAGTTCAAATTCTGAGAGGTGTTTGTTTGACGCTATTTTTCAGGCCAGGACCGTTGAACCTTTCTTACACTCGAAGTAAGTAACAGCGAGTCCATGGCTGCACTTGCAACCAATTCGCTGGACAAGAACAATTTTATCCATTTCCCCTAGCAATTCGTGATTTTGAAAACTTATCTTTTAATTCTTGTGGTTTTTCCGGTACATCTTAACGGCGAAAGCTCGTTACTGGTCACTCCGTGAGAAAGGAATTTCATCAAAATGTTTTACTGAAGCGGGGGAGGGGGGAGGGGACGTTGTGCAATAATTCGGGCCCATTCCACAGATCAGTGGTTTTCGTAGTAGAGCAAGATATGAAAGTGAAGGTTATAGAGGTCCTATCCATGGATCACAAGAGAATACTTAAACACTTTTGCGCTCCTTAGTGGCTAAAAAGCACGTCGAACGATTATTCCTAGTTTAGTACATACTTACAGTGGTAGCGTTGAAAGCTTGATCTGATTAGCTACTCAAATTCCAAATGTCCTTTTATATTCAGTTCACCTCCGAGAAACTCCGACGCAGGATTTGCGCCTGAAAATATTGTAATCGTTTCAGCCGCTTCGCGGGTCTGGACGTATCCACCACCAGCCATCTCCACTTAATTCGGTGAATAGTTGTTAAATAGTAAGGGGTCTGAAACCTAACTTAAGAAAAGAGAACTTAACAGTAAAGTTTTCAAGAAATATAATTAGTTAATATAGCAACATCTTCTCACTGCTGTCGTTGACAATAAAAGCTGGGTTAAGTTCCTGGATCAATAAGGTTTCTTTAATTTTGCAAGTGAAAGCCAGTTTTTCCCATTCGATAAAATGTCAAAATGATCCCACTTGACGTTTTGTCCAAATCAATCGATTACTAAATCACACACCTGCTGAAATGGGACCATGGAAAGCCACGGCTATATTTTGGAGTAATGTTCGGGATCTATTGAAGAAGAATATTTGACCCTTAAAAATTAAAAGCCTGTGAGATATAATTTAGATTTTCTGACGTTTCTTAAGACCATTGCTATGAAAAAGGTCTTACTGATCAGGCTCTAGCAAAAATTATTACAAAAAACAGAGTTCATCTTCAAACAATCTTTAGCTAACAAATCACTTAGTATTACTTAAATGAGCTGAAAGGGAAAAAGAAGAGGGACAACTGAAACATCTATTGTTAAACTTTTGAACATACATGAACCACGACAAAAATCACGACTGAAATCATTTATTATTGCTTGAGCTGAGACAGAAAAAGGAAGCTTAAGCAAAACAAAACATCTAGATCTTTTGTTAAACTTTTGAATGTACATGAACCATGACAAAAAAGTTAAACTAAGCACGTATCGTCCGTTCCACTGCTATTCTCCTAGGCCTTTTTGAAAGGAAAGCCTGATGAAAGCAGAGCAAGTCAATCCCAAAGTACAAGAAATACAAGAGAATGTCTTTCTCCTTATCAAGATCAAATGATAGCTGGTTTTTGTTTTAGAAATCAATTTCAGCCAGGGAGCAGGGGGTAAGGGTAAGGGTGAGTTTGAAGTTATTGAACTTCGGCCAGTTTCTCTAAAAGATCGAAATTGATTAAAATTCGAGAAACTGCCATTTGATCAAGTTCTGGGAAAATCAATGCCACCGTTTTGAAATTCTTGCGTCAGGCAAAACTCATTGTCACTGTTTAATTTAAACATTGTTTATACAGGAACCTAAGCAAGTTCTTGAGTTTTCTAAAATGCGTTGCATTATTAATTGATTTTTATTTCTCAGTTCTCAAATTAGAAGTAACCTAAATGGACTGTGTTAATCGATAAATTCCTGTTTTTAATTGCCTTGAAGAGTCAAAAACCAGCTTTTTGGTTGCGACTTTGCCTACAAAGGACAGTATTATGGCTTTGGTAGAGCACGTTGTGAATATGTGGTCCTAGAAACATCATTTACATCGAGTGAGACGTTAGAGTGCAAATGATACCACTACGACTCCCAACCGAATTCAGCAAGAATGAATAGATAAGAGTGTTACTCTATCACTTTGCTGTCTAACAATGCCGAAACAGCTGTCCACGGCTGCCAAGTGACCGGGTGAAATGGTGGTGCGCAAGCATGATGTTCTGGCCACACCTGGTTGATGTTATGGTGTGTTCACCTTGCTTTTGATGCTTATTCTTGCATACATTTTGCGCACAAAAACAAACAAAGGACTGCCACTTTGACCAATCAGGAGAAGCCATATCCTTCGTGACTGCTTCTGCCATGTTTCTGCAGGGACATGACGACTAATTTTCGCGGGAACGGGTATTCTTAAAAATAGTCTCATTTGTGAGTGTGCTGGGGACCCCACCAATACCATATGAACACTCTTATCTAATTCACTCTTGAATTTTTTCAGTAAGTA
>NC_090894.1:41898444-41913444 GCF_036669925.1 Montipora capricornis
AATATTTTCATACCACTGTAAAAATTGACCAGTTGAAATGACTATTTCAAACGGTCGTAACTAATGTCAATAGTTATTATAACCATTGTTAACAGTCGAAATTGTCAACAATTGTAAATAATTAAACCAACCTTGAATAATTGGTGATTCTAACCTTTGAGATAAGTTCTGAGAACTCTAACTATTCCGATTAGTCTCAATGACCGAAGCTATTAGTTATGGCACAAGTGTTTTTGATTCTTCCCCTTCTAGAATCAGCAAGTACTGTTTCTGATCCCATAACTGTCTTTTGGATTAGTTACCCAACTTACTTCAACCTACAGCAAAACCTTGCAACAAGATACTGTAACTGTAAAGAAAAACAATCATAACTATCATGCGGATCATTCAGTCCTGCACAGTAAGATGACTGATGAAATTAATGAACAGACTTTATTGTTTCAATAAAAGATTGTACACGTTCCAAACCAAAATTTCAATGGCAAGACAGGCCATTAAAACAAAAACAAAAGGAGGAACCACTGACTATGCTTTAGACTCCTGGGGCCCGTTTCTCGAAAGTCCCGAAAAGTCATTTGTGAAACTGCCAACCGATTGTTTTGGAATGCCGGTATTATAACATGTTTTTAAGGTAACCAAAAGACAAAAAGGACAGTGTGAAGTTTGAAGACTTAAATCCTCTCCGTTCTTGAAATATAAACGGAATTGTGACACCCGAAAACGGCCCGTAAAGTTTCGGGACTTTCGAGAAACGGGCCCCTGATGACTAAGGTTGATTAATACACAGGTCACAACAGCGACTACTGTATTTTGACTGGTGACATGCTGTTTTATCAAAAGTAAATAAAGACAACTATCAGTTCTAAATATTGCAAAAGGTTAACGGCAATAACAGAAAGGCTAAAAAGCTGTCAAAACAACGTTTGCTTTCACAGTCCTTTGAAATACCTAACACTCAGTTCTTTATGCATGGGGTGCATATTTGAGATCCTAATGATAAGAACGTGATGCTAACTACTTTCATTGGTTAAAATAGCAATTTTAAATCAATTAGACAACGAAAAGGAAAATAGAATAAACGTGACAGTCACAAACAGTAGGGTAGTTCCCACAATTACACCAGTGACAGGATGCTCACAACAATTTTTGAATAGAACTCAAACTGAACTTAAGCTAATCATGAGCCAATGCCAAAACAAACAGTCAGAAATTATTTTCGAAGACAGTTTTATCGTCTGCATGAGTTCTAGTTCTACTGAAATTTTGAAAATGATTTCAGCTTGCACTGGGACATGTCTTAAGTAAACAACCCGAGAGTACCAAACTCTCTCTGTCCCTACGTGTTGCAGCAAGGATCCTCATCACTGTAATTTGGGACTCCCCCGGGAATATTACAAGATGCAAACAGCACATCTGGGAGCAATGTTCATGCCCCCAAATAACATACTGGATCCATATGGCCTCACTGAATGTGCTGGTAAATATGTTGCCAACTCATGTTGCTACAGAAGAGTTGTTTCAGGGTTCATTTCCCGTCTTACTTTGCAGGCATTAAAATGGCTATCTTTTTCCATTGTAACAAATTTCTCGATATAAAAGAAAATACTTTCAGTTGGTAACACAACAATTTTGGAGATAGACCCAAACTCTGGCAGTTCAAAATCTTCGTCAGCTCCAGGAAAAACAGATGCTCCTACCTCACTTTTTGCCCTGAAAGCAATGACAACTGAAAAATCATTAGACAAGGATACATGAGTGTGGAAGATTACACATAAACCTTTCTATTGAATGTTTGGAAAAGGGATGGAAAAGAAGGGAGATTCAGGTTAATTAGCATAACTATAAGTATTTTCGTAGCTACAAAATGATCATGCTATGGTGCCTTTGCCTTCAACGAACAAGAAACTTAAATAAAAGAAAAGGGAATGCTGTAGCTTACTAAATGTCTGCATTATCAATATCCAAATTATGATACTGCTCCCTTAATTCACCAATATATAATCAGTCTGCCCAACTGGAACTTGTTTTCCACTTCCTGCAGAGAATATTCTCAGTTATATTAAACAATAACAGAGCTTTAAAGGTTGTGTTAAATGCTGCAAATTCAACAAAACAAGGCCTGCCTCCCCCACGATTGAGGAAGGCAGTTCAGCTTGCAGTTCTATAGGAGTTGGGTGCGATGCAAAAGAACTCCAGCTAATGGTCAGAGCTTGACATGAAGTAAGGACCTCTACAAGTTTGCTCAGCCACATAGCGGCTCCTAAACCAATAAAATTTTGTTTTTGTGATTTGGCAGTATTGCAAGGCTTTAGCCCTACAACTTTGCCCGAGTCTATACATCATTTATCTGTTGAAAAAGAGTAATTGGCATAGTCACTGATATTGGAGTCGGACGTTCTCTCCTGTGACACTGACAATTCACTATTGGTGAAAGGGCGTCAAAGGAAGCAAACATATTGGGGTAAAGACATATTTTAATGGATTATCTTGAATAAGTACCAATAACTGTCTGTTTTTGAAGGAAAGTCTCATTTGCCATGCCATTTAACAAATAACATTGTTGATTCTGGTGCCGTCCTGCCATGGTGAATGGGACCGTCACGTTGTTAAAATTCCCGGTGAATGTGGCAAGCCTTTTGAAGCAGCGATGTTTTACTTCGTATCGCATACACCATGTCCCTTTTAAAAAGGTAGTTCTTATATGCGGGTTTTTACTGTAACAGTATACATGTATGATATGAATTCAGCCACAGGAAAAGAGGCATGATGTCCATTGAACCCTACCATTAGAACTTCTTTTGGAGTGCGCATCTTCCCACGCATGGTTCCTGGCATCGGCACATAGCTTAGGCCTTCACCTATCCCATCCACACAAGGGTGCGATCACTGGGCGTGATTGCCCTTGGACACTTATCTTTAAGCAACTAGCTTGAGTTCAGGAGTGTAAAGTAGTATATAATCATAACAATCAATCCCTACAAAGAAGGGTAATTGCATGGAGAAAATTTGCATTACCTTGAAAAGGATGTCAAAGGAGTTAACCGCTGTGTATGAGTATTTGGGGATAGTGTTTTACTGCTATAATTTTTGGAGTATTGTTGGAAAGTAGTACAACTGTGAGGTCTTAATGCAGTTTATAATGGTTTCAAACTGAACTTATCAATGCGTTTTAACACTTCCTATGATTGGCAATTAACTCGGAAATGCTAAAACGCGGGTCGCGGGTCAAGGGAACGGGTCGAGGGTAAGGGTGAGGGTCAAGGGTGAGGGTCAAGTGTAAGGGTCAAGGGTAAGGGTGAGGGTCAATTGTGGGGGTCAAGGGGGAGGGTCAAAGGTAGAATGTTTTTTTTTTGTTTTGTTTTTCAAATTTTAATGAAACTAAAACCTTTCTGACTAAGCTAATTCACACGACTTTGTGAAGAAGTCTTCCATGTCGCCCCCTCTTCAAATTGTTCATACAGAAGGCTATATGAATAACACATACTTTTTCTTAAAATTGTAAAGAAACTGCAACCTTTTTGATAACTAAACTACTTTGAACTAATTATAACATATGCAGCATTTATACGTCCAGAGTCGACAAAGTAAAGACGTCTTCTGTGTGGCCGCCTATGCAAATTGACGTGCAGAGGGCTATGATCAATAACACATAATTTTTCTTAAAATTATAAAGAAATTGCAGGCTTTTTGATACTAAAATACCTCATAATTGAACTTATTTTAACATATATAACATTTATCTGTCCAGAGTGCTAGTCCCCTAGTAAAACGACAAAGTAAAGAGGTCTTCTGTGTGGCCGCCTATATAAATTAATCATACATCAACAACTTCAGCAATAACTTCCCCTAACAGTAACAGGACAAATGTATATACTTTTATTCAAGACTTAAGGTGGCTGTCGAGAATTTCAAGAACGGTCATTATAATCGCTCTTTAATAGCTGATGCTGATTGATTATCAGATTGACTGATAAGCCTGGGGCAAACAACATTATATGAATTTATTTCCTATGGACCTAAAGTAAATTTCCTACCTCGCGATCACTACCATTGCGTTTTGCACAACGACGAAGGTTGATTACAGTCTGTAACGCTTTATATTATGTTGCATGCGCAAGTGTACGGAACTACCGTGGCGGCCCGGCGTTACATGTAATCGAAGCTTGATCCAACTGGGCATCAAGTTTCATTGATTCACTGTTAGCCACTTTTTTGTTAGTTATGATCCGCGTCCGCTTAAAGCAGCAGCCTCGAAGAATTCACCTGTGAGAGTTATTCTTTCAATGTTTAACTAAACGCAAACTGTAACTGCAGATACGAATGACTTTTACCCGCGGAAAAAGTTTACAACAAGCCATCATTGCTACATCACATGGGACAATTCAATCCAGCTGAGAAATCCTGCAAATTCACGTGACTCAGTGGGAAACTGGTCACGTCCGCGCAGACTCGTAACAGCTCTTTATTTTTTCCTTTTTTTTTTTTTTTGATCGTTAGAGGTGGGAAAAAAAGCAAATGAGACCAAAGCGAACTGGAGGCCAAGTGGCTTGCGAAGCAGTCGTTTCCTTTCCAATCGCGCAGGGAGATCGAGCAAGCGAATGGGGAAATGAGCGCGCCTGGGGTGAGCAAAACCATTTTGCTCCCCTCATCCCCTTTGTGGGAGGGGAAGGGAATTTACTACTTTTGCCCCAAACTACCCCCGCCCATTTCTTATAGTTGTTATCTTTCCGTGCCTGCTACACAGGCTAGCAAAACGAAAAACTCTTTTTCTGTTAATTGACCCTCGCTCTTGACCCTTACCCTTGACCCGTAACCTTGACCCACGACCCGCGTTTTATCAACGCCGCAATTAACTTGGCACTCACAAGCATTGGGAAGCCTTGATTTTGCCAGAAAATGAAAGTAAATGGCTATTCCATTGTTGAAGGGCATCATGCAGGTATAGGACATTTGAAGTAGGTTTCTGTCTCAGAGGTAACTATAACCAAACCCCTTTGTCATTAATTAATGGGACAGTGTGAGCCCAGGTAATTCCATAAATTTAACACAAATCTAAACTTTCATGCTCAGTACCATTTGCTGAAATAAAAAACTGATCTAGAAAGTTCTCCCTAAAGCTAACATGGTTGTGATATGGACAATTACCCAATAAATATTGGACAGTGCCACTTTTCTAAACCTTTAACAATGATCTTTTTTTCCATAATTTTATATTTTTTACTTTCAGAAATTGAAAATCGTTGCATCATAGTAGCACTGTCCCACTTACTGGGAGAAAAAAAGACAGCAAAACATCATCCAGGTGTTTACTTCTGGACATTTGTGCCTGTAAGTTTAAATATTGCTTATAATAAACAATGAACATAATAATTATTATGAATGTACTTGTATATCTATGGGACACATGAAGATATGATAATTATGCCTATAATACAATGTCTATGGTGGTATTTTTGTAACACAGTAGAGTATCAATAAGTAACGTTGAGGTTTATTGTCACAGTAAATCATTGTTTATTGTTGGAGAATGACTTAGATGTGGGCGCAGAAAGTGAGATAGCTTCAAAAACAGCACCCCGTCTCATTTTGACAGGGGCTGCAGTTGATGGTATGTAGTCACTGATGTCGGCAATTGAAGGAATGGTACTCTGCCGTTTCAAAAAAAAAAATAACATTTTTTAAAAAAGTGCTTTTATCACATTGGTTGCGAGTTATTATACATTTAATGCTGACTACCCAAAGGGCCTGGGTGGTCATAGCAAAAATGCTTATTTATTTCTTCAGTATATCTTAATACCAGAGTTGAGAAGGAGCAATCATTCATTGCCAATAAGTGTTGAGGCTGTGGTATGCAAATTGAACAGAATGACATAAAAACGTCTCCAGTTTTCTGCTTGCTCCATTCTTTCATGTTTAAGCTTTTTGAGTGTGAGATAGGCCAAAATTGAAGATCATGCTAAAGATGTACATAGTTTGAGGTTTAGGTCAGAACTTCAATTTTGATCTGGTTCACAGTGAACAAAACGTAAATATTTTGCATGATCAGACTCTTTTATGGTATCGGGCCATTTTAGCAATGTGCCCAACGTTGTTTTCTTTTAGCAATGCATATACAACTCGGAAACAGCAACTTCATGTCCAACAATGTAACAATTGACTAAATGCAGCAATGCTTTTCCTACTAAATTGGAGCAAATGGTGAGAGCTAGCGTAGATTAGTGGAAATACACTACTCTGAATATGATTATCACAATTACAGTTTCTTTGTTAATATGCATGTATATGATGAATATTGGCAAATGAATTAAAATAATTAAAGAAACAAAAGTCCCCAGTCAATATCTATAGGCCAGTGCATAAGGTGCGATCGTTAATTTGTATTCTCTAAAGAGAATTTTAATGCATGTGCATCACATGCATTTGGCTGCATATACATTGAATAAAGGTGATAAAACCAAAATCGTTGTCACTATCATCTATTCAAATGTGTGATTTTAACTTTATCTACCAGGCTTAAATCTACTGTTTATGTTGTGGTTAAAATAAGAATGATTTGCAAACAATTTCTTTTAGTTAAATTAGGGAAAAGTAACTAAAAAAAATGTGTTCTCCCAGGTGCACCCCGGTTACTTTTTACCTAACTTTGGGTAGTTCTTTTCACTGAAGGTAATAATTATTCTACCAATGATGAAATGATATATGAAATGGATCTTATATGAGCTGCGAATATGAAATCAAGTGAAGCTATGATCCTCGCAGTTATGAACGCAATTTTTGCAATTGCGTAAAGAAGCCTGAAAAATTCAGGACTTCAAAAATTGCGTTCATAACTGCGAGGATCATAGCTTCACTTGATTTGATATCCGCCGTTCATATATGATCCATTTCATATATCATTTCATCATTCATTCATTCCTCATGAGATCATTAGAACCCACAAATGACCAGCTGCCAACGTCAGTGGCTTCATAGCTCAGTTGGTTAGAGCGTCGCACCGGTATCGCGAGGTCACGGGTTCAAACCCCGTTGAAGTCCTGAATTTTTCAGGCTTCTTTACGCAATTGCAAAAATTGCGTTCATAACTGCGAGGATCATAGCTTCACTTAATTATTCTACCCCAAACGAAACTATTTGAAATAGTCAAAACGACATTTGTATTGAAGTAAAACCACCAATTAAAAAAGTGAAAGTAACTCTGTTGATAGTTACTTCAACCTCTTTTTAATATTTATTTCAAACCAGTTAATCATTTTAAAATGGTTAGACTGACTAAAATAAAGGAATCGTCCCTGATGCACTTTACAACAATTTTAATTGGTCATTTCAACTAGTCAATTTTTACAGTGCTAATCTAGAATCGAGAATAACACATTGCTAGAGTTTCAGTCTTAACGTAACGTTTGCATTAAAACTGACCACTATTTTCATGGTAAAAGCAAACGAGGTGGATTGAATCCCACTGAAATCAAATACAGCTGCGCCTGCTGCCATCACTGCATGGCTAAGCTACTAAGCACACAACTTTAAAATAGTCCTTAGTGTTCTATGGTACTTTTGATTCAGCTTGCCATCGCATAAGGAATTATGAAATTCGGCAATCAGGTCTGCTGCTTTGAGACTTTGACGAAGTGGTCTTGCTGCTGTCATCTCCTTTGGTCTTGGGGAGTGGAAAACCCATTGGACGTATCGTTACTTGATCTATCGGGAATTCCAACTCTTCTAGAACCTTTGTTCCTTGAGGAAAGGAGAATTCGTGAAAATATTATTTTTAATGCCATGAACGCGTCAGTTGAGCCGCAACTTAAATGTCCTTAGCAGAGCGGAGGAGGGAGGGGGAGGGGGGTCTGTCTTCCCCGAGAAAGAATCCAAATATTTCATTTATCCTTCACATCAGAGTTAATGGAGAGGAAGGGAACATGTTCCATTATGTTCACATGAGCCAACCACTGGAACAAAATAAACCTTAGTTTCCGCAGCAAAAGAATATAAAGGGGGATGAGAGGGCATGCATCCCTCATGCATGCCAGATAATTTTCGATAATTTTTTGTTGAGCTGTTTCTACTAGTTTCTGTAACTCAAAACACAAAGGACGTGCTGGTTAAATATTGTGTTTCTTTATTCCTTCATTTCTGTAATCTATCGGTTTATATTATATGCATTTTATTTCAGTTTTTCAAGCCAGCGCCTGAATAGGGAACATGGTTGGCGAAGTGGTAAGATAACTCGTCTCCCTCCTATATGTCCCACGTTCGATTCACAGACTCGACGTCATACGTGGGATGAGTTAGTTGTTTCTCTACTCTTCTCCGAGAAGTTTTTCTTCGAGTACTCCGGTTTCCTCATTTCCTCAAACACCAACCTATGATATGATATGTGTTGATTTGATTTCTCTACAGAGGTGTCCCCAAAAGGAACAATAAAGTTAAGGTGACACACGCTAACACCAACCCGGTGTGGCCAACACATCACGCATGCGCACATCCATTTCACCCGGTCAATAAGCAGCCATGGACAGCTATTTCGGCCTTTTGGGCCTCATCAGCATGGCGAAGCTAACATACCAGGCGTGTGTTTTTAGCACCCCTTTAAGTGGCAGCTTCACATGCCATACATGTGGTAAGCTGGGTTGGGAACAGCAAAACTGTTCTCCCTCGGCAAGGGTGTGGGAAGATGGATCACATTAAGAGATCGGTGTGTCACGTAAGAAATGGTTGTGCGCATGCGTGATGTGTTAGCCACACCGGGTTGGTGTTAGCGTGTGCCACCTTGCTTTTATTGTTGTTCCCCAAAAGGCCAGTTTCGTATTCTAACGGTAGGGTTGGATCTAGCATTAAATGGAAACTAATGCGGGGAAACTTTTCACATGCAAATTATTTCCCCGCATTATCCTCCATTTTATACTAGATCCAGTCTAATCGTGAGAATACGAAGCTGGCCTATTAGTGCCCCAGCGCTAAATACAGTGGACAATTAAATAACGGTCATTATCGTTCTTTTAATTGTTATTACATCTTAATACTGGTTAGTTATAGAGAGCAAGCTACGATCTGCAGCATTAGGCCTCCAGAACTTTGGAGGCCTTCGGCCCAGGGGTTCTGGTGAATAAAGGAACATAGGTAATTTGAACTGGGGAACTGAAGGGAACAAAGACAGAATATCTTAGGGAACAAGGGAACATAAACCATGTTGGGGACAAAGGAACTGAGAACAAGTTTGGAACTAATTTCTGGAACACAGGCAATTTTTTAAAGGAAACACAAAACAAGGACAAGGGAAAAGGACCCACCCCTCCCCATCCCAACCTAAGAGGGCCTCACGTTTCTAAGCAATCTTGCAGTTCCAAGGAGAGCCACCTTTTGGATAAGCTTTATCTTTGTAGTGACTCCAACTTTCTCTACGTGGCTAGCCAAATATCCTGATACCATTCCAAGCGCGCCAATTACCACAAGGACAACAATCGTCTTAATCGCTCTTCAGGCCCTGATATTTTTCGATCTTCCCCTTCTCCTTCTTCTTCTTATCAACTCTGGCATGTCCAGGTATAGCTATGTCAATATCTGCTTTTCTGTCAACAACCACTTTGCCTGGTCTTTGGGCTGAATCTCTCTATCAGTTTGAATATTGACTTGACATCCCCGTTCTCGATTACCTTTTCCGGTTTGTAGTCATACCACAGTACTTGTCCATTGTTTCTATTCTATCGTTAACGGTAAGCAATCTGCGCCATCTTTCTGCACTTGCAAATGAGATGATTTACTATGTCATCTTTTTCTGTCACCTCTGACTTGTTCTGGTCATGAAGGGGTTTGTTCTTCCACTTCCCTATCTTCTCTAACCTCCTCCTTCTATTGGTCTGCTTGTGGTCTTCCACATTTTCCTTTTCCACACCCCTTCTCAGCAGTGATTCCGTGCTTTTGTTGTTGTTGTTGTTGTTGTTGTTATTGTTTTAGATTCTCTCCAGTTGTCGGGTGTTCTACTGGGTAATGTTTATTGTGTCTCAGAAACTCCACGTGGCTTAGAGACACAACACTTTCCGCAACAGGTGAGCAGTTCCAAGGATGGCCGATAATTGTACACTTTCAAGGAAATCACGTACATCTAGCTTGCCAAACCGGGTCTTTGCACTTTTTGATATGCTCCCAAGAGCATCAATCACGATACGCATTATTGTGACTTTCGAGGCTCCATGAATCCTTCTGATTTCAACCTTCTCCTCTTCAGGTCTGGTTATGTTCTGGTCCGCTGGCACAGCTATGTCAATAAGTGTCCATTTCTGTGTGTCTTTATGCACTAGAGTAATATCTGGCCGATTATGTTTGAGCACTTTGTTTGTGTAGATAGTCATGTCCCAGGTAACCCTCACTTCTCCATTTTCTGCGGTTGGCACGGGTTGATGGTCATACCACTTGTCAGTACACTCTATCCTATACTTCCCGCACAAACTCCCAGTGTACCCGGAGGGCCACCTTGTCGTGGCGCTTTTATACCCTCTCTGGGAAGCTTCTTGCACCCACTGACAATGTGTCGTACTGTTTCAGTGGCATCTCAACACAATCTACACAGTGGTGTCTCTGAGGTCTTATCTATGCTGTACTTGATCGAGTTTGTTCTTAAAGCTTGTTCCTGAGCAGCAAGAATCAAACCTTCTGTCTCCTTTTTTTAAGAATCCATTCCTGAGCCATCTCTAAGACTCCTCTCCAGCTTCATCTGATATTTGTTGGACAAACGCACCATGTAGGGCTTTCTCCTTCCAGTTTTTAACTTTCTCGTCTTTCCTCCCTCCCCTCATAGCCCGGCAGACTCTGCTTCAACAATAACTTTCTCCTTCAAAGCAGCTTCAAGCATCCACTCTGTGCTCTCTCTTAGGTAGCCATGAAGAGATTTGCTCTCCCTTCTTATACACTCCTCGATGCCGATCAGTCCTCTTCCCTCTTCTTTTCTCGGCAGCTACAACCTCGCAACATTACTCCTGGTGTGCAGACATCCATTCATTGCCAAGTTCTCCCTAGTTCTTCTATCCATGTTGGCTACCTCCTCCATTGTCCACTCCACAATCCCCGCACTGTAGCGTACTACGCTTACAGCCCAGGTATTGATGACATGAATCAAATTTCCTCCATTGAGTTTTGATCTACACAACTTCTTGACTCTTCTGATATACTTTGATGTTATCTTGCGTTTCATCTTGGTGTTGAGAGTCTGGTCCAACTGTAAGATGCCAAGGTATTTGTAGCGTTCCTGCTCTATTTCCCCGATATGCTGGTCGTTGGGTAGTTCTATTCCGCTCCTGCCAACTTGTCTTCCCCTTCTCATTTCCAGGACAGCACACTTGTCTAGCCCAAACGACATCTTAAGACGAAATTTTTTTGAACATCGAGCAATAAAGCGCGCCAGCGGCCAAAAATCCCATAAGAGCTTGCGGGCATCTTACTTTCAGATCACGACTTGTACCGTCGGCCATATTGTGTCGCGGTGGAAGAGCACATAGAAGTTGTATTGAGTGCAAGCGATTAGCCAACCATTTTACACAGGTATTTCATTCAGTCACTTCGGAAAGATCTGTAAAGCTTTGAAAAAGGTTTTGAAGCGGTGAATTTATCGTATTTAGTTTAACCTTCTTGCAAGGTTATAACCAGTACGCAAATTGTTCGAAAAGATCTTTCTGCCGTAAGATTTCGAGTTCTCCGACTCTGCTAATAAGAGATCCAGTCTAGAATTAGTGTGTCAAGACTTGCTTTTGGACTATCTTGAGACTGCAAACCTAGGATGAATTCTTATTACACTTCTATTAAAATAGTGTGAACAGTTCTTTTGTCATTGCCTTGTCTGTGACCGGTGATCTGATATTCGATATGTGGAAGCAGCTTCTGTCACTTGCGTTACGGTTCAGTGAGGTTTCCTACAGATCGTTTTCGGACTGCTGTTGTCGTTACAGCTCGGTGTACTCTATCGCTAGACCTTGCAAAAGGTAATTTTGTCCTTTTTTTTTTTTTTTGAAAGGTATTGAGTATTCGTGGATAGGTTCCTTTAGAGTTGATTTTCAGCTTATCTCCCGCACACTTCTTCCGTTAGAAGATTCGTGAGACCCCCAGTGTTTAAGTGTTTCCTTTTCAGTTCCCCCTTTAAAATTACACATCAAGATTGTGTTCAGCTTAGCTTCAATTGTCAACTTTCAATTTCGATTGTTGAGTTGAATTTATCATAAAATTTGCCACAAATGTTTCATTTTCCAATTCACTAGAGTTAAGTCTAGCTTATATCAAAGTTAAAAAAAAAGTTATTGAAGGTTTGATCTTCGGGAAGAATTAAAAAAAAAAAAAAAGAAAGAAACTAGTCCAAGCTGAGCCTCAGATATTGTAAACAATGTCTTCATCAGTACTTACTTATAGTATATGTAAGAAACCTACAAGGAAGAATCTCGTCCCATAAATGATGTTAAAGGAAAAATGTCAAGCCTGTAGGAATGCCACTATCCGCCTCTGATGTTCAGCGTCCAAATGCACAACTCCCCTGTACAAGCTAAAACATTTAAAGTCACTACCAAAGTCCACTTATGTCTAGGTTCGACCCTAATTAGATACACGCCCAATTTTGACATCCAACACAAAGTGTTCCTTTAAGTCTAAGCATTTGCTACCTATTTTCAACAATAAGGTAAGGGTAAAGGTCAGCAATATTTTTAGCTTTGGGTAAATGCAGCAGCTAATCTTCACTTAAAGAGTAGCATTTGGGAGACACTTTGTGACATAAATTGTCTGTATTCTGAGACACAAGTGATGTTGAAGTTGGCGAGAAGAGCAAGGGGACACTTCGTGACGCTTATTGAAATCCGCGTGCATCTAATTAGAGTCAAACCTGGACATATCTCCCAAAGTCAGTAGATGATTTGTTCCCTGAAGCTAAGAAAACTTTTTTGGAAAAAAAGTTTGGCTGTGTGGCCCTCATAAGCAGTTTAAGGTGCTGTGGTGCATGTTATGTAAGGTTGCACAGGCTGTCACCCAGTGTAAACAAAAGTGTTCCACAGCCCCTGTCTGCAAACAATTCTATTCAAAATCAAGTTGGTTGTGCCCCAGTGTCATATGAACTGACGTCAAAGCGAAGTCAGCGGAGGATTTGAAACAAACTTTAAAACTGTGCAAGGTAAAAAGTGGCTGAACTTAAAACAGAAGTTGAAAACATGGGTCCCTCAAATGAACAGATCTGCCAGGAAATTCTTGAAGGCCAATTTGATGGGGTAAACTTTCCTTCTTTTAACTCACATGGTAAAATATTCTACCATACATATTCTACCTTACTAGTTGGTTTTTCAGTTTATTTGGATTGGTAATGAAAAGATGAACACAATTCAAGGATCTCCCAAGCCCGTGAAACTGAAAACATGGCATATTGTCATGCTTGTATAACAGGGTAAAAGTTACTACTGGTAACCCTGCAAAATACAGTAAAGACCCACACATAAGAACCTAGAATTTTCGAGGTCAGGCTGAGCAGGTTCTAATATTTTAGGCTATTTTTTCATAATTCAGGCTGATTACATGTAGTTTCTTAATAGGTTCTTATTTCTCAGAGGAACAACAATAAATTTCTATATTTTATTCATAAGATATGTAGACAGTATTGCACTGTAGCTTTATGGAAAATATATTTCTAGAGAAAATCCAATAAAATGCCAATCAAAGAAAACATATACACAATAGACCTAATCGGCTAACTCAATGTTGTACCCAATTCAAATCTCCCGAGATTAAGATTCTTTGTGTATTGTATTTGCATTATAATGTACCATTCATATTTAAATGATATGGAATTACCTGAAACAAAACGTTTTTTTCCCAAAGGGTTTGAATTGGGTACAACATTGAGTTGGCCGATTAGGTCTATAACAGGAGTTTTCTCGAGGGTGATTTTTTTGTAAAAGTACCTCTTTTTCTTTGCCAGGCTCTGCAGGTTCTTATATTTTTGGGTATTTTTAAAATGCCAAATTTCAGCCTGTACTAGGTTCTTATATGTGAGTTTGTACTGCATGCATTATTCCCTAAAATAGAAAACTAATCCAGGCTATAAAGAGTACTCTTTTTGCATTCTAATAATCAGATCAGAGTCAGTAATTATTACTGACTAATTCAACGTCAGGACATTTTTCCTTTACCTTTGATAATAAAAAAATAAGATCACAATATTTTTCACCTCTATCAGTACTTTGCACGCATACTGGCTTTAGCAATGTTTTGGAAACATGATTGTAAACATGCGAACCTCACTCTCTAGGAGGTGTTTCTTACTAGAAGTAAAAAGTAAAAGGAGCAAGCCATTGTCTTCACTTCTTTCAAATTCCATTCAGGAAAAAGTGAATGCAAATGCTAACATCATGGAGGGCTTAGCTCTCAGCTACTCCAGAGAGAGACCTGGAAGTCCCAAATGGGTTGAATTGTTGAACTGTGTGGCACAGCAATACACAAATAAGGAAATTAAGCAAATGTTCAGGTTTACTAACAGTCGAGGAGAAGAAGTATCATGCACAGACTACGAATTAACAAAAGCTAGACTTTATAGTAAGATGTATGGTCCAGGAGCAGCACTTCCGAAAATAAGACGCCAATATAGTCATAAACTTCCACCAGAAACCATTGCTTTTGTCTTAGAATTTATCCATCATCTAGACAGTGAAGAGTATTCATTTTATAAAAGTGGCCCCTGTGATGGAAAACAAAAATCATGGATAAGTGAATTATTAGGAGGAGGAAATCAACCTGTTTTGTGGTTCAATTAAGCAAAACAAGTCTGCCTTTTATGACAGATATACATTGTAAACAGGAATGTGAACATCTGGAGATTAGAACTATAAGCTTTAGTACAATTTTTAAGGGTTTGTCTGCAGAAAATTTCAAAATAATGGCAGAGAAGGCAGGACTCTAATATTTGCACAAAACTTGGCGCGGAGTATTTCATCGTGGTAGATAAGCTGCTAACTCGTTTAGGTGAAATGCTGAGGAGCCAAT
>NC_090894.1:41918444-41928444 GCF_036669925.1 Montipora capricornis
ACCGTTGGCATCAGAGATAGTTTCAAAGGATGTTATGATACTAGAAATGGGAAGAGAGAAAATACCGACGAAAGCAGAAAAGCTTGATTCAGAGAGAAGTGGACGAATTATATCAGGCGTTGACATTGATAGAAAGTGGGATGCTAAAAAACTTCAGCAAGAGTTAGCGAAATTATTGACAGGTGAAATGGAGGGCTTGTATTTCGAAATAGTAAAGAACTCTGGTGGTACTTTGCTAAGACCGAACATCCAGGCAGGAAAAGAGATTGATTCAAAGCTGCTGCTGAAATCGATTGCTCCATCTGGTTGGATCTATGTAAGACTCCTGGAGGAACTGCCATCCATGATTGATCCCAGTGATAAACAACTAGAAGTTCCTGTGTTTGAAGTCCCTGAATCTGACATGCTATCAAGTGATGCTAGTGGTAGAGACGACTTGTTTTGTAATATCATGGATTTGACAAAAGATTCTGATGCGAGTGTCCCATTGTCTCGACATATGTCAGACACCAATGCTGATGCTAATACAAATGCAGGATCAGTGTTCAGTACAAGTAAGAGTCAGCCACCCTCGAGTTCATTTGATATCCAGTCAGTAATCAAAGGTGCTAAAGATCAGGGTTTGACTGACCCTGTAGAAGTGCTTAAATTTCAACAAAAAGAGATTGTAACTGGTCGAGCCTTAGAAGTTACAAGTTGCGAAGAAAACAACGAGGAAGAAACAAATTACATTTCTGTTGACAGGGCAAATATATTAGAAACAACAATTAGTGAACTAGATTACATTACAAATTATAGACCGACATTTCAGATGGACTTCATGGGAGAAGAATGTGTAGATCAGGGTGGGCCACGTAAGGAATGGATGAGACTAATGAATCAAGCTATTAAAGAAAAGTACTTTGACCATGGCTTGAGGCCATTATTAGCACAAGATTACTACTTTGTTGGAGTGATGATGGCAGTTGCCATGCTTCAAAATGGGCAGTTGCCTGTATTTGTAGAGGAGAGCACTCTGCAGCAAATTGTTTCTTTGGGAGAGAAGAGCTTGGAATGCTGTCAGCTCTTCAGGAACTGCCAATGTTGGTTCATCTCCTGAGACCCCAAGCAAGGGGCAAGTTGAGTGTACAAATGTTACTTCACATTTTGAAGCCTAACTTTTCAGAGGAGGGTTCAAATACCCTGAAAAAGAAAAAAGAAGTTTATCAACTCTTTGTCAAGTATGTTCGAGAAGTGGCAGCTTCTAGGAGGGTGTGTGGGCAGACTACGCTTGATTTGAGTCACATACTTCAGTTTCCAACTGGTACTGCAGAGGAGCCTGTCCTTGGTTTCAGCCTTGCACCATCACTGGAGTTTATACTACCCACGGAAATCGTGAAAGTTGCAAGTCAGGAAGGACTCAATGATGAGCAGAAGAAAGGAGAGAGTGATAAGCAGCAGGAAGAACAAAGGGAAGAGCAGCACCCACCTGTGGAGGGCGGCTTCCTCCCTTTAGCTCATACCTGTACCAACTTGCTTGAGCTTCCAAGGCCAACTGAGGAAGTTCCTCTGCCTCCTATGGATAGATTATTTGCTCTCTATGACTTGGCATTCTCACAGTGTTACTTTGGCAAGAAGTAAATGGCCTGCAGTTTATGGCCGATGTTGCTATTTTTGACTTTGGTCTTAATGGGTTTCTTGAAAAGTGTAAGAAGGTACAATTTTGTGATGTCCATTTCCTAATTATTGTCTAGACTCTGTTGCATTTGAGAAAAGTGAACTTTGGTATGTAGCATGTTGCTCAGAAGGTTTTATTTCAATAATCTCATTGGTTAAGATGATAGATTATTGATTCAAGTTGACACTTTAATAAGATTTAACGTATCAGGTAATATAATTTTCTGCAGATGGATGCAAATCAAGACAAAAATTTAATTGGTGGGTCAGAAAATACATAAAGCTAAGGTTCCATCAATGTTTTTCTCTATTGCAGACTGTCAAAATTCCCCATTGTCATCAATATTTTGAACTTGACAATGTTGCCACACAATAAATTTAAGTCGAAGCAAGCTTAATTTAAGTTTTACGTTCTATACGTCCATATATATTGATGGGTTTATATATGCACTGTTGTGTTTCTTGTTGCCAGTTTGAGCTGTTAGGTTAGATTGACCTCAGTGCAATAATTACTCAAGCTGAATGATGTTATTCATTTTGTGTGGCTGTTAATAAAAGTAAAGAACTAAATTAATGCAATAAATCTGTTCTGAGTTTTCTATGACCGATACTGTTATAATTTATGGATGAACGCAATGATCTATCAAAGTCAATTGAACAGAGTACCACTCTATTTTATTGAAATCTGTACCACGAAAACCTGTAACTAGGGATAATTAAACTTAATATTCCAATGATATATAGATCTATTGTCTATTGTATCTATGATTCATAGATCTATCTGTGAAGGATGTTGATAGCAAAAAAATGAGAAAGATATAAACAAAGCGAGGCATTTTAATACAGGATACAACTTGATTTGAAACTCTTGTTTGTTGTCAATGAAATTAATGTTTGGCTAGTTTGCATACAAAAAAATGCAACGCCTTTGTCACGAACAGTCAGGCCTAACAATTCTTATATAACGTTTGGTCACAAAGTTTTGGATTTGTTTGTATAGATAGTATTTGATTTCAACTTGATTTTCCGGTTTTTATATTATGATAAAATTACTTGTATATATTTTCATGACACGTGTAATTTTAGAGCGGATATGTTTTTTCGATAAATCAAAAAATGGATGCACAAATTTACGACTGTAGTTACGAGTTCTTAACAGCCTTTGTGGCAGATCAAATGGTTAATCCATTCAACCACAGGTAACCTCCTTCCAACTGCTTTCCTTTAGCAACCCTATTAGGGATAAACCTTTCTATTGGGGGCAGGCTTGAAGGCAATTACCCCCCTCCCCCCTAAAAAAAAATTGTGAACAGCAAAACATCTTCAACGTCAAAATAATGTTTCAATTTTAATGATCAAGTAAAGAAGTAAATGGAGGAACTGGTGAATTTGTTGCCCAGAATATCTGCTACTATGGGTGAGAAAAAATTTTATTATAGTGGCACTGTTTGGCTCTTCCTTTTAGGCCTCAGGAGACTTCACTCGAGGTCAGAAGCATGTTAGTGATATCAATACATTTCCATCATCTGACAAAGGATCTGGTAGTTGTGCAAGCTGTTCATCTGAAAGGCTGATTAATGGTGGTGAAATATCTACCTGGTAATCTTCATCTTCTACTGTTTGCACATCATTAGGATCTACTCCAAAGTGATCAATTTCAGTCTCACTTAACGTAGTATGTCCAGAATGTAAGTTCTCTAGCATACCCTTCTCCCACATTTGAAGTGGTGACAGGTTCCTTTCGGTTGACACTGGCCGATTATTCATTTGCCTGACAAGCTCCCTTAGAGAATTTTCTATTCTTGGAATGTAGACATAGTGTAGGCTGAAAAATGCAGATCATTAAGGACATCCAAGTTGCCTTCATCTTCCAACTGCAGAAAAATGCGGACATAGAAAACTAACACCCCTGAATAAACATCGCGATGTGTTCTCTCCACCCTGGAGTTATGGACAGACGATCCAGTGATAATGCTGCCTCTTCCTGGTCCGCGATGTTGTATCATATGAGCAGCAACAAGATAATTCTCCATACCATAGTCTGAACGCACTCGTGAGGGTAATCCCCATCTCTGCACTGCATTGTGAAATAAAGAAAGCACTGTTTCTGTTTTGTTATTGTCGAGACAAGCAGCATGCAAAATTAACCTGGTCTTCCCATCAGTGCAGACATGTGTTATCAGTTTATACCTGATTAATTTGTGTCCTGTATCTATGTGCCATAGGCTATTGGGGGTTGGTACATAATACTTTCTACGATGAATGGTCATTCTCCAGCGTAAGGCAGTTCCAACAGGATCAACACGTCGTAAACATTCAGTGACTCTCCGTCTCTGAACGTTCAAGCCTCTACTCCTTAGTGCACCTATAAATCGTCTTCTTCCAATGTTAGGAGTCAGAATTCCTGTTGTTGGACTGCCAGTTATACCTCTGTACATTTCATCCAATTCATCGTCTGATATTTCTGAGTCGGCAGAGTCACTCAAACCAAATTCTTTACGTCGCCGCTGAAGGGTTGAAATACTAACCTGGAGAATGCCAGCAATTGCTTCCCAAGAAAAATAAAGTGATCGTAAATGCTCCACTTGTTCTTTGGTTATTTCATAGGGTTTACGACCTCGTCCTGGCTGTGCAAGATTCAGCGGAGCAGAATAAGAAACCTCCAGTGCATCGTAAAAATCTGCATTGTCACGGCTTTCAATCTGACTTGACAATAAGGCGATTAACTGTGTTAATGAATGGTTCATATTCTGAACGGGGGCTTGAAGTGCAGATGAAGGGATACCAGTTACATTTGTAACACCGCCGGCTAAATCATTCATTAGAAAAGTGAATGTACCCGATGCATCCAGTAATCGATACCTTGTTTCAACTAGAATGTCTGTCTCCAACTCTTGTTCCCCAATATTAGCCAAAATATTGAGAACGCTTTTAAGATTCTGGAGAAACAGTGCGAACCCACGTTCATTTCTTTTTCGTAACACCACTCGACGTGACCTTTGTTGACGAGCCGCCATGTTATTAGCACATGGCAAAGAACACGGCCGCAAAGACGTATGGGACAAGAAACACAAAATTAATTCCGAACACACACAAAATTAATTGCAAACACAAACAAAATTAATTCCAAACACACACAAAATTAATTCGAAACACAAAATATAAGTCTTCTAAAAATATAATTAATAGGTATGGTAAAATTAATTTGGCGGTTAAACAAAATGTTTTAGAAATGCAAAATATTAATTCTATCAACGTGTAAAATTAATTCATGCACAGGTAAAAACTATATCCACCATTTTGATCAGAACGGGCCTTCATATAAGGGCAGTCAGATGTAGACTTGTACTCATACCTCTCATGATATTGTTGAACAGTTAGCCGCGGTCACTCGATATTTGTAGTTCCTAAGATCGGCCGGAACACATACGTTTTTGTTTTACTCTCGTCTTTATTCTCCATCTGAAAACCCAACACAAGGCAGGCGACTTCCTGTTATCCTGTAGTGCCAGTGAGCGAAACCTTACCGAAGTAGGACCTATTTGTGACAGAAATGGAAGAAATTCGATCGCCGGCAGAGGTAATCCGGCAAAGCAATCGTATGTCAACATTTATAGTACCTGAAGAAGGCTGGTTTTAGCCAGCCGAATTGTTATGGTACATTACAATGAAATCTACATTGTATCGGCTATTGCTCAAAATATTTACTTTCTCGACTTGTAATTATATCGATCAGTTCTAGAGAGTTGATCGAACGAATAAACCGGCAGGTTTATTGTCCACGGTATAAACTTGCTTATACTAAAAATGCCGTGCTCGTGGACCCTAATTAAAAACTACGAAAGCAATCTGCGACAACGTCTAGAAATGGTTTTATGAAAGTAAATACAAATTCCGAAAGAAGTAGACCTCTATTTGAAAACCAATATTTATTTTTCAAATTAAGGGTAAAAATATGTTTTTCCACTGTTTTACCTGTAAACCTTTTAAGCAAAAAATTGGGTTATTCCGGAAGAAGCTGAGTGATCAAAACAAGAAGGGAAATTCAGTAACTGAAAAGAGTTTAACATGCGCGAATGTCCGCAAGATCTGACCAACGAGGCTCCATTCACATTCAGATTGGTCTCCTAATAAGATACTGAGAATTTAAAATTGTTGTAAACTTTATTTCACAGAAGGGAAGGTGAATCAGTTCAGTTCAATCCGATTCTTGAGAAAGCTCGAAGGACAAGCGGGCTACATAGGAAAAGACCGGCTCACAAGACTTGCTCAGTTCATGAGCACTTCGACAGAATTTAAAAAAAGCACTCAACACACATTGCGCTCGCCTATATATTGATTTTAGTTGCAAGTAAACTAGCTTGGCGTTAAGCCAAATATTTTCATAGAATCAAGAGTAAGTTTCTGGAGTTTTTCTTGTCAATCAGAAGTTACTGATAATTTATTATTGGAATAACAAGATTTTCATTGTAAAAACAAGGTTGATTGCATCCAATCGAAATCAAACACAGCCTCGCTTGCTGCCATAAATTGGTCAAACTACTAAGCACACAACTATAAAATAGTCCTTTACAATGCTGTTTAAGGTTGTTATCTATGCTAATGTTGCCATCGCTTGCCATCGTGTGCGGTATTATATATGAAATCTGTAGCTTTAAGAGTTCAACTTAGAGGCCTTGCTGCTGTCATTTCCTTGGGTCTTGGGGCGAGGCGGAGATGGAAACGGCATTGGCTGCATTAGGATTCTTGCTTCTAGTTTAGATGCTATTATTCCTTGAGGACAAGAGAATTTGTGAAAAGAATATTATTATACTTAATTAAGAACTATGAACGAGTCCGTTTAACTGCCACTTTCCTAAGAAAACCATCAATGGTAATGGGGGGTCGCTTGCTCTGTCTCGTTCTTATCTGAGATTGGAATACCATGCGAAAAATTCAAACAAAAACTCCAAAACGCAAAATCCCTTTGGGAATTACATTTAATAGTGAAAAATAAGCATCCCGCATGGATTTGTTTGTTTACAAACGTTCCATTTCTCCATTGCGTGTGCCAAACACTGGAACAAAAATCCCTTCGTTTTCCGGGAACAGAAAATAGACTCTGGTTGATAATACAAAAACAATTAATTTATTACTTTTGGGATCCATTCATTCAAATGCATTTTCAAGCATGACCAGAGGCCCTATGAATTTTCATTTATTATAGCCTGCGCACCTGGCGGGATATTTTATCGCGGGATCATTTACACACGCGCGAGTAAGTCGATGGTTGTTCCCTTGTGTTTTGGTAGCGAGTAGGCCCCGAGTGGAATCTATTATGATGACTAGCAGTTTCACCTCTTTGCGGCCGTTCGGAAAACGGAAAGGGGAACGGAAAAGGGAACGGAAAAGGTCCCAAAAGAGCAAATAAACCGAAGGGTCAGTGTATTCGAGAAAAAAAGAATATGTGGTTACCTATTAATGCTTATTATAATCTGCTCTAGAAAAATGAACAAAACTGGACGCAAATCTGCGTAAACTTGGGCTGTCCCGATGACCTGGATCGTCAAATGCAAAACAAAGAAAAAGAAATGCAGTAGAGATGAAGGCTGGCTTATTATTTAGGTTAGAGTGATGGCAATGATTCTCATTATGAAATAAATGTATATATTTGAAGTGCTGGCTAATGACGAAGGAGAAAAATGATCCTCGTTCTTATCTGGAGAATGTACCAACTGAGCTATGAAGACAGAAGCTACACTGTTAGGAGCAAGCCAATTTGTTGGGCTCATGTGTTCCCGTGAAAGGACTCAACTGAGTGAGTTGCCAACTGAGTGAGTTGCTACCTCGTAACGAAAGCAATTTCTCTTTGCTTCATAATAATGTAAGAAGCCTAAGACTGACTAAGACGTAACCTTGAAAACCTCGAGGTGCATTTCTTAGATGAACTGAATTATAGTTTTTCTGTAATTGGAGTTTCTGAAACTAAAATAAGTACAGTTGATTCTGTAAACTTTGACACGTCTGTACCTGGCTATAAATTTGAATACGTTCCGACACCTCTAGCTTCTGGAGGTGTTGGCATGTATGTCAAAGACAGCTTGAATAACACGATTATTGACAAAACTTCCAACGACGCTTTCCAAGCTTTATGGATTGAAGTTCATCTCTCTCGGCAGCCAAACATCATCTGTGGTGTGATGTATAGACAACATAACTCTCCACAATAATTCTTGGACTATTTTGATGAAACACTAGAAAAGTTCAGCGCTTTAACTAAACCCATTTTTATCATGGGTGATTTCAACATAAACTTCCTTGCTGTTAAAACATGTAATTATGCACATAAATTTCTTCTCTCATTACAAAGCTGTTCATTAATTCCAACAGTTGACAAATCAACTCGAGTATATAATGACACCGTAACTCTAATTGATAACATTTTTGTTAACGAGCTTGATAGCAAAATTATAAGTGGGAACATCGTATCTGACATTAGCGACCACTATTCACAATTCTGTTTTGTTCATTTCGTCCAGGTGATTGCTGTAAATATCAAAATATCAAGAAGAGATTATTCTCAGTTCTCAGAACATGATTTTGTTGCTGAGCTCGCTGAAATTAACTGGGATACCGTCGTCACCACGGAACAAGACAATATAAATCGTTCTTTCTCTACGTTTTACAATAAGGTAAACAAAGTCGTGGATAAACATGCCCCCTTGAAAACTCTGTCACGACGACGAGCCGCGCAACTCTCAAAGCCCTGGATTACACGTGGGATAAGGAAATCAATAAGAGTGAAGAATTCGCTTTACCTGTCTGGTAACAAGGAATTGTATAGAATCTATAGGAACAAAATTCTTAATATTTCACGTCAGTCAAAAAAGATATATTTTCATAAGTTTTCCTCTGATAATTTATAATTATAATATGAAACAAACTTGGGCCGGTATTAATGATCTAATTAATCGAGGAAAGAAAAAGTCTAGACGCTTTTCCTCTGTTAGGTGCCCAACAAGAGGTAACTTAACATATGACCTTATGGAAATCACTAATATTTTCAACGAGCATTTTTCTTTTGTGGGACACAGACTTGCGTCCAATTTGCCATCATCTAATCGTCATTTTAGTGAATACCTACGCGGAAATTATGTGAAGTCGTTTTTTTTTGATCCAGTTGCACCAGCTGAGATTGAGAAGGAAATACTCTCTATCCCTCTCAATAAGGCGCATGGTTTGTATTCCTGCCCGAATCGCATGCTTCGCTCTGCCAGATATATTCTGTTTATTATATAGATACTGATGAAATACCAGGATTTCTCCTTTTACTAAAAAATCATATCTCCACCGCGCGCACCCTGCAAGCAGCGCCTTTCTTTTGCTTGCTCGATTTTGGCGTTCTCGAGAAAGGCTCTGCATGAATCGAGTAAGATCTTTATTGAATATGCGCTGCATGTTGCCAGGATACAGTCTCGAACCCAAGCCTAATATGCCAGATCTCGCCGCCATCTTGGTTTTTCATGGTACAGCGGGCTCAATTATAACCATCGGTTTTGTCACTAAACGGACGCTCGCACTGGAAAAACCGGTTTGACGAGAGAAAACAAGATTGACTAGTCCAGAAGTTCGGGCTGCGGCGGCTTCAAAGAGTTGACGCGATTCGAGCAGAGCCTACTTTTCTCCTCCTCAGTAAAGAAAAAGACAAAAGGAGGCTCTGCTCGCAGGGTGCACCGCGCGCAGTGAACGTATCATTTTTATCTTTCACATGTGAGGATACAGCTGTCGTCATGGTAACGAACACGATTAGCCAATAAAACGCGAGCTTCCTCTTCATTGTACGATACTTTTGTGCTTTAATATAATTCTTCTCTACTACATTAACATTTTTATTGCAAATTTTACATTATCATGATTTGTTTTTCATAACTTTCATATCTTGTTTCATGTTACACAACATGCGTGTTTTAGTGGTTGGTGAACACTTTTTCATCATTTCGAAAATGAATAAAACAAGTTGTTTTAAATCTAGACATTTCATCAATATCTATATAATAAACAGAACATTACATGGCCGCTTGGGGATACGAATTTTATCTTCTCGTGCTGAAAGTATCTCTCACTCGTTCGCTTCGCTCACTCGTGAGAGATACTTGCAGCACTCGAAGATAAAATTCGTATCCCTGCGCGGCCATGTAATATCCTCTATGTAATCTATTGGCAAAACTAATGAACTTGTCAGTTAAATCAGGAGAGTATCCCTCCAAATTAAAGCATGCTAAAGTCATTCCAGTCTACAAAGATGATGATGAGACTGACCCGGCCAACTATAGACCAATTTCTTTATTATCTAACTACAATCGTA